>NC_059208.1:66561738-66841738 GCF_020615455.1 Coregonus clupeaformis | reverse complement strand
AGCCGCGAGCTCCAACTCCGAGGGTTGCGTGTTCAATCCCAGTGATAGGCACTTGGTTGAATGTTATTGTTTTAACCCTATTCCAAACCTTATCCCTTAACCTCTATGGGATCGGTGTCCCATATACTGTTGTAAGTAACAGCAAACTTTCCAGGACATAGACATGTCTTATATGAGCAGAAAGCTTACATTTTTGTTAATCTAACTGCACTGTCCAATTTACAGTAGCTATTACAGTGAAAAAAGACCATGTTATTGTTTGAGGAGAGTGCACAACAACAAAAAACTTATCACGGCAACTGGTTTGATACATTCACCTCTGAAGGTAAATAATGTACTTACATTCAGTAATCTTGCTCTGATTTGTCGTCCTAAGGGTCAGAGAGATAAAATGTTTCATATTTTTGGGTTCTACAGTTTGAACCTCTGCTGTCTATGGCTCCACACCCACCCATCTAGATGTGTGAAAGTTAGTGTATAAGCTAATGATCCATCATGTATGACATTCCTGGGAGTGTGTAAAGTTACATTCTGTATTACCATATCATTTTTGTATGTTCTCTATAGCTATGTACTTGAAAATGTATCAATTGACCAATTCGGCACATTTGGGCAGACTTGATACAAAATAGTCCAGTATTGCAATGCTTCACTGGATCAATCTGAAACTTTGCACACCTACACTGCTGCCATCTAGTAGCTAGCTAGCTAAGTTCTAACTCTGTGTTTGTCAATGAAGCTAGCAAGTAGTAGCGACGTGATATCTGATGTAAACAAGTCTGAGGCGTTGCGTAATGGGCAGGTCTGTCTCACTGTCTGGAGGTTTTGGCTGCTATAATTGGATATAGCGTGTGCAGCTGATAGAGCACAATCAGCACAGCTGCTTCTCTCATGTTTGTGGGCACTGGGCAAGTGGGAATGATTGCCATACCCAACCCTCCAGTAAGTCGTGACGAACTCACTTACAAAACTCTGTTTTGGACGAGACTGACTTTATGACCAAAATTATCCTATTTTCACTTTGTAGTAAATTTTGACACTAGAATGAATGTTTCTGACTCATATCAATGTAACATAGGCCATTTAAAACCAGAGAAGTTGGTTCTAAGGGGCAGTTGACCTTTAGCTATTAACTTAACCATTCTGATTGAATGTGCCTAAACCTAACCAGCCACGAAGTGCCACTCAGGGTACAGAAGAAGCAACCTAGTTTGTCCAAAACATGATGAAATTTTACATTTGGACAGACGTGGACGAATCTGAAGTAAAAATCTTATTGGCCCATTTATGTCTATCAGTATCTGCCACACTCATTCTGCCACATTTAGTAGATAGGATAACACTACAATAGTCTGGAACTTTCAAGCCGATTCACTTGTCCTTTCTTCCATTTCCAATGACACCAGACATATTAACTCTCTCATTGACTAAGACAGATACAAATAGAGAGTCGAGCAACACTGAAGGCCTGGATGGCTCACGCGTGCACACACAGACACACACACAGACACACACACACTTATACACAGACAGACCACCCCCCAACTCATACTCTATCTACTCATACTCTGAATACCATATTAATAGAATGTATGGGTGCTGTAATAAATGCAAAGCATTTTACATGTGATGACGAGGGCCTTGGTCTCCAACATTAAGACCACATTGTTTCAGTGCAAATGAAAGCCTCTCCAGGGGGAAGACCGTCACAGACATATACACGCACACAGATACACACAGTCACACAAACACTTGCACGCGCACACACACACACCGCCGCCCCTTGTCATCTTCATCTCCAGCCTCCCTCCTCAATGTTGTTAGTGTCACGTGACCCTAACCTCCATGACAACGCAGTGACTCCATGATGTTGACGATGTCATCGTTGTCACCAGGGAGATTTTTCAGGGGCATGGGGTGGTGGATGTCACAGTTGGATGACTGGAGGAGACTGATGACGACTGGGTGCAATGGTGGCAGGTGTGGATTGACTTCAGGAAATTTGAGGAATTTTCTAGAGAGATGAGAAGAAGAATGATACGTAGAATATAGTGTCCTGTTATGTGTTTAAGTTACTGCTTTTAGCTTTTAGTTTGTGCTTTTCGTTAATGCTTTTAGCTTTGGTTTTAGCTTTGAATAAATATCATAATGGTTCACATTTGCATTTTAGTGTACATTGAAAATGTGTCTTAGTGTATTTACCGTCACTTGCCTCCTCTGTAACTAGTCAGTTTGAATTAATCCAACAGCAAAGTCTCCGATGTCCAGATGTGAGTGCGTCTTTATTGTCAGTTTTCTTCAGCGGCGGGTCAATGATATTCCTATGCGTTTGCGATTAGGAGCGCATTCAGGCCTAGGGGCCATTGTTGGTCTATGAAAGGCCAGAGCTGAGGCTGAGGCCGATTCCCCACATGCCTGCACACACATAATGGCCATTTCACAGCTCATCTGGGGTTAATGGAGCTTTGGCCCCCACCGATCGAGATGGATCGCTCCCAGATGGAGATGGAATGGGTGATCTGGGTAGATGGACGACGGCTGTAGAGGGGTGTTGAGGGGTGCAGGGGACCGACAACCCAACTTAGCACTGGCTGCATTTGCATATTGCATTTCTTGAGGGAAGAGAGAGGGAGGCCATTGATTTAGAGGATGGCCTGCTTGTCAGAGCTAAGGCTTGGGGGTGAGAGATGAAGGAGGGGTGGAGAGGGGTAGAAAAGAGAGAGAGAAAAGAAACAGAGGGGAGAGACGAAAATAGAAAGCAAGAGATGAAATGTTTTGTTGAGTTTACGTTGAAATTCACGTTAGTTGACAACTCAACCAAATATAAATCAAAACTAAACGTTGAGCTGATGTCTGTGCCCAGTGGGAAATATCTTTTCTCCGAGCTCATACTCAGGTAATCATCACTGACCCTTAATCTCTCCGCATAACAGAGCTGTGTGAATTTATTAAAACCTTTGTCCCACCTTTAATCATCTCAGACCTGCTGGTATTTAGACCTTTCACACAATGTCTGTCTGACGTTATAAATGGCGGGCGGTGGATAACGTCGATATTTTCAGATTGGACAGAGTTTGTTCACTGGCTAAAGGTCAGGGAGTAGTGTGAACACTGATTGTTTTTACAGCTGAAGTTTTAGTGTCTGTCTCAAACTGGGCGGGGTTGTAGGTTGACCTGTGTCTTTAGTGTTGACTTTATTCTCCTATGACTTTCAGAACTGCTGCGTGATTTAGAAACTGTTTGATGACATGGTGTAGCCCATTCAGTTCTGATGGCAAATCTGATTAAGACGCCATCTAGCACCAAAAACGAACTATCAATTTCCAATCAAGTGTCAATCCATCCATCTACAACATGAAAGCACAAGCTGGAAACTTACTATCTGCAATTGATTGAAGCCCAGCCTGAGAGTCTCTACCATGTATGGGGAGAAGAGTGTACACCGCCACCCTGTTGAATACACCTTTTATCCCTTTCATTAGTGATGATCGGTTGCCAGAGATATAAGTACTGAGTTCATCCCAACCGCTAAAAACAAGCTTTAATCTTAGATACCCATTCAATGTTCAATACAAAGCATTCAACATTCAATACACATGTTTCTTAGCCTTTTCCATCTACTGACAGGGGCTTTCAGGTGTAATTGCTCTTCCCATGCCTCTTTTGTGGTGTATCCATGTCGTTTTCAGACTAGGACAAATCTACCTTAAGCCCGCCTCAGAGCCAGAAGATGCAAATGTGTTTGTTTGTCACCTCATCCTGCTCCTCCATCTGCATTGAGTGCATGTGCACGTGTGTGTGTGTGTGTGTGTGTGCGACACTGCACTCCTCCTCTCCTCCTCTCTTCAAAGGGGTTGAGTGCTGTCTCCCTCGCCCCCTCTCGCTCACACTCCTCTCCCCCTCTTTTGTCTTAGTGTTCCATATTTAATGGGGTGGCTTGAATGTGGTGAGGAGAGGAGAAGGGAGGAGGAGAGGAGGAGGGGGGAGAGGTACCTGAGGCTGGGGGCTGAGGCCTACTGTCTGATGCTGAGGTGGAGTGTCCCCCCCCTTTCTCTCTCTCTTTCTCTCCTCTCCTCTCTCTTTCTCCATGGCCCTTTCAAGAAGAATCCCTGAGCATGAGATCAAAGGAAGCCATTGATGCCCTCTATTCTGTAGGGGAGATGGAGGGTCGCAATGACACCCACCCACACACTCACCCACCCACTTACACACGTACCCACTCACCCATCCATCCACCCACCTACTCACCCACCCACGTATCAATTCCACTTTGACACTGGTGCCTTGGCCTGTAAATGATACAGATTAATCTCTCCTGTTCATTCTTCTTCTTCTTCTTCTTCTTCTTCTTCTTCTTCTTCTTCTTCTTCTTCTTCTTCTTCTTCTTCTTCTTCTTCTTCTTCTTCTTCTTCTTCTTCTTCTTCTTCTTCTTCTTCTTCTTCTTCTTCTTCTTCTTCTTCTTCTTCTTCTGCAAAGGGAAGCCAGGCTCCCCAAAAAATAAATACCAAGGAAAAAATTAAATAATAATAATGTCTCTCTGTGTTTCAGAAATGTCCTTCAATTCCAAGAGGCTGAATGTATCTCACCGGAGAAAGCAACCAAGCAAAAAAAACAGCGCCTCTGTCTCTGTCTCAGTATGTGTAGCGTATTTATCTGATGCTGTCTGGTCAGAAAGAGTAAGACATTGTTGCTGCCCGTAGCATTGAATACAAGGGATGCCAGCGAGCATTTGGCGTCCCTTGATAAAAAAAGTATAAAATAATAGCCATTGATAGAGATAGTGATTTGGACTTCTCCATACTGGCCAATGATTATAACAGCAGTTCTGATCCAACCATAAATTCATACATTGTGCCCCTGGACTGAGAGGAGGGAAGTTCAAAATGTAGCTAGATGAAGTATGCTATTGTTAACTAGCTGGCACACACACACACACACACACACACACACACACACACACACACACACACACACACACACACACACACACACACACACACACACACAGAAATCAATACCATGAACAGCCACATCATATTTAGCTTACGTTGATTGGACTAAATCGTTTTTGGTATCTTTTAATTGTCACTGTACTAGACTAAGCAGAGGTGATTAGATTATGTTGAAATGTTGAAGTTGAAATGGTGCTGGAATAGTGGAAGCAGCTCCTGTTTTCTTTGCGACTTGTGATATCTTTCCATGGTTCTAAATCAATAGTTGTTTAGCAGTCCGAAAATGTCGGAAACATTACCTTGCTTCACTGTTTGTTACATGTAATATGTTTTGTGGACTTCACCGGACAGATGTTGCTGTCTGGTTTTGTAATGAAACAAATGTGTGGTTGAATTTATTCTGCCACTGTGTCTTCTTGTTGTCTCAGCCTTAGGCCTTGGGCCATGGTGTCAAGGCATATGAACTAACAGTTATAGAGCAAACAACGCAATTATCACAACAAAAAGGTTGTAAAATTGCTTTTTCTCTGGATTGGCTTCCAAGGTGATTCTACCCATGCACCGCTAATGCCCTCCTTCCCTCTCTCCCTCATCCCTCCCTCTCTTTCTCTCTCTTACTGTGGGGCATCGAGCACATTGGCACCTGTCAAACTATGGGGCTGATTTTATTGCTCGCTCTCAATCACCAGCTTGTAAAGACCAGGAACACATGTTCCCTATTGATCACCAATCAATGATCAATTAAGCAAGCCATTTGTTCAATTCGAGCCACCGCTCCTTCCGGACCCTGGGTTATTCAGGTATTTGATTTGAATGACTGGTGGTGAATGGATATGCTTGCATACTTGATCAGGAAGATTTGTGTCAGGCCTTTAGCTAAACACATCTTATCGGCCTACAAGGTTGATCGTGGAGGTTTATTCGCTGTTAGTGAAATCCTCTGCCAATAAAATACTTTACTGCGTGGAGTTTTTACAGGGCGTAGATCATTGGTGTTCGATAATGGGACAGCGTTATCCTTTTAGCGAAGAGTTAGAGATGGATTTAGCGAGTCTTACAGTACTATGAGGAATTATGTTGGGGTTTTACAGGTTTAGGATTGTTCTTGTTCGATAATGGGACAATATTAACCAATAATAAGAGATCGACTATTTGTTGGACCATTCAATGTGGACTGTTTATAGACTATAAGATCTTGACTATTTGATAGACTATTAGAAACAAACTCTTTGACGGACTATTCGATATCGACTACCCAAAGATCTATTTGTAGGACTATTCAAGATTGACTATTTCTGGATTATTTGTTGGAAAAGGCTTGCTGTGTGTAGCTACTTAAATCAACAGTTTATTTAGTTGTCTTCAGCTGGACTAGAGTCTAGAGATTCCTCAACTGCACACAGTAGAGAAACTTGGACACCCCCGTACTCCTGCACCTACCACCCTCCCCCCAAAATCTCCTGCCCTGTCGTTCTCACCAAGGAAGGGGGCGCTCTGTCCCCACTACCCTGCACCTCGAACCCTCTGAACCCCCTCTTTCTTCCTCCTCAATTTTTAGGGGATGATTGTTTATTTGGGTCAAATAGTCAGTTATCTCTGGGACGGGGGCAGAAAAGGGGCGTCTTCCCAACCCACATCTCTCCCCCTCTTCCTCCCTTGGCCTCCTCACGGCCCTCCCTTATTTTTCCCCCATTTAACCAGTCAGCAACAATCAGAGCTGACAGAGCGACGGGAAACAATCGGGCGGGGTCACAGGCAGGGGGGTGAGAGGGGTCTGACCCCAGAGGGGTGAGGGGGTCTGGGGGAGTCGAGAGATGGGGGGGAGCCCTGCCAAAACCGCCACCCAGTGTCCTGCCTGACCCTTTGTTCCGGCCCACCAGGGAGAAAACGGGGACACTTTAGCTCTCCTCTGTTTCCCCTCTCTCACTCCCTCTCCTCTTCTTTTCTTCATCGAGACAGAGAAGGGGCAGAGGGGCCAGGCAGAGATAAAGTGAGTGACGGGCCACTTTTTCTCCGTTTTTTTTATTTCGTTCCTGGACAGTGTCTGTGACTGTGTGACACTAGGGTCTTGATTGACAGTGTGTGTGTGTGTGTGTGTATTTGTGTGTGTGTGTGTGTGTGTGTGTGTGTGTGTAGCAGGTAAAGAAAGTGTGCGTGCTTCTGTGCGTGTCTGGCTGCTTTGAGAGGGATTGTGGAAATTTGTGGAGGGAGTTGCGGGAGGGGTGTGTGTGTGTGTCAGGGGGAAGGGGGTGTCTCTAGTCTGCTGTGTGACAGTTTGGAGGTTTCACACTTAGCTGCCCCTGCGTTGTCTGTCTGCACGCCTCGACCGGGTTCCCACGTGAAAGTGTGCTCTCACGGTCCCACCGATGTCTGACCGTTAGGACCACAGCACCCAGGACCGCAGCAAGACAGACAACGATACCTTAAGCTTAAGATGCTCCACATACCTCCTCACGGACCATCCCAGGGTTGTTTTTGTTTTGACTCGATGACATCATGTTTTGCCTAAACCGAATGAATTGCACCCATTCCCAGAAACGCTTCATATGAAAAATAACAAAACTTTGTTTTGTCACAATTTTAACTAAACATTGAATTACGATGTAATTTTTTTCTAATTAGAACATTAAGAAAAAATATGATGCACACAATGGGTATTTTTGTAAATAAAATGCAATATAATTTAGAACTAGAAGCAATGCTTGAAAGTGATTACAATTTTACTTTGATTTCACAAACTTTATGTTAACAAACTTGAAAGTTGCACCTTTAATTAAAACAACATCCCACAATCAGCAATTAATACAGTTATATGGATATCTGATGTAACTACAGAAGGATGTATAGTTTATTTCATCCATTTGAATCTAATAAACACACTCACATCATTAGAGGTCACGGGCAAGCCAGCAATTAAAGCAATATCCCTTTCCTAACTGGGCTTATCATAATTATATGATAATTTGATAATTTTGATGCTGGTGTTATATGGATGATTGATTAAGATGATGAGAGAGGGAAGAGAGCAAAGAGAGAGAGGAGAGAGGGTGGGTGGAGGCATTGTCACGAGTTGCTAAGCCAGAACCCAGAAGCAGACCAGGACAAGGTAAGTTGAAACGAAGGTGAGTGTTTATTTACAAGTTCAAGAGTGATGCTGAATAATCCAGGGAACAGAGCGGGCGGCGTTGATTAGTTGTTGGGGGTGCAGTGGTTGATCCCATCCTGGGTCGGCAGCCGCCGACCACCAGGCAGAGGTTGGATGAAGGTTCCGGACGGGTGACTGCAGATGGAACAAAACGGGGGTAAGTAAGCAACAAACCAACAAGGTGCAAAAACAACAAAACTAACGCTAGGCTCTAAGACTGATACTCTGGTAAACCTACTGTTCATGGCTAACGATCCGGCAGGGAATGGATGTTAGGCCAGAGCCTAAGAAGGGTGATGATCAGGACCAGGTGTGCAGATTGCTGATGGGATGCAGGTGCGGAAATCAAGAGAGCTCCCCGGAGCGTTCCCGAACCCTCGGGAAACTGGAGATCACGAACAGAAAACTAGTCACCAGACAGGACCCGACTCAGACTGCCGGGATCGTTACAGTACCCCCCCTCCGACGAACGCCACCGGGCGGACTCCCCCGGAGCGCCAGGATGGAGGCGGTAGAAGTCACTGATGAGGTCAGCATCTAGGACCTGTCGCCGCGGAATCCAACTCCTCTCTTCAGGACCATACCCCTCCCAGTCCACGAGATACTGGAAACCCCGGCCCCGCCGTCTGGAATCCATGATGCGACGCACCGTGTAGGCAGGACCACCTCCGATCATCCGAGGAGGAGGAGGAGGAGGCGGAGGAGGCAACAGAGGACTGAGGAAAACAGGCTTGAGGCAGGAGACATGAAAGGTGGGATGGACTCTGAGCGTCCTCGGGAGTTTGAGTCGAACTGCCACCGGATTGATCACCTTCTCCACCACAAACGGACCAATGAACTTCGGTAACAACTTCCTAGACTCAGTCCGTAACGGAAGATCCCGTGTGGCCAACCAGACCCTATCTCCGATGGAATAGGTGGGAGCGGGGATCCGGCGACGATTCGCCTGGAGCTGATACCGGTCCGAAACTCTAAGGAGTGCCTTTCTGGCCCGATGCCAGGTCCGGTGGCAACGACGAATATGGGCCTGAACAGAAGGCACTGAGAGCTCCTTCTCCTGAGAAGGGAACAGGGGAGGTTGGTAGCCATACAGGCACTGGAAGGGAGACATCCCAGTGGCAGATGTAGGGAGAGTATTGTGGGCATACTCAACCCAAGGCAACTGAGAGACCCAGGAGGTGGGGTTGGAAGAGACCAGGCAGCGTAGCGTGGATTCCATCTTCTGGTTGGCTCTCTCCGCCTGACCATTGGATTGGGGGTGAAAACCAGATGTGAGACTGACTGTAGCTCCAATGGCCAAACAGAAGGACTTCCAGACAGCAGAGGTAAACTGAGGGCCACGGTCGGAAACGATATCACTGGGCAAACCGTGGACCCTGAAAACCTCCCTAACCAGGATCTCGGACGTCTCCGAGGCAGAGGGAAGCTTGGCAATTGGCACAAAGTGGGCGAACTTGCTGAATCTGTCCACGATAGTCAGAACGACCGTGTTCCCCTCAGAAGCGGGCAGCCCAGTGACGAAGTCCAGGGCCAGATGCGACCATGGTCGCCGGGGAATAGGAAGGGGTGAAGTAGTCCAGAGCTGGGCCGATTGGTACTCTTATTCTGCGCACACACTGGACAGGCAGCAACAAAACCCCGAGTATCCTCGGCCATGGCAGGCCACCAAAAACGTCTGCGAAGAAACGCCATTGTCCGAGCCACGCCAGGGTGACAAGCCATCTTGCTGGCGTGGGACCATTTGAGGACAGCAGGACGAACCGACTCAGGCACAAACAACCGACCGGGTGGACCGTTACCGGGACCGGGCTGAGTCCGAAGGGGCCGCCAGCACCTCCTCCTCAATCTTCCACATAACTGCTCCCACGACGCAGTTCCGGGGGAGAATAGTCTCGGTCTTGGACCCACTCTCCTCCGTCTTGGAGAACATCCGGGACAAGGCGTCCGCCTTGCCGTTCTTAGATCCAGGTCGGAACGTCAGGGGAAAACTTGAATCGTCCGAAAAACAACGCCCACCTGGCCTGACGGGAGTTGAGACGTTTAGCCGATTGCACGTAAGCAAGATTCTTGTGGTCAGTCCAGACAATAAACGGTTGCTCCGCCCCCTCCAACCAGTGGCGCCACTCCTCCAAGGGCAAGTTTCACCGCGAGAAGCTCCCGGTTACCCACATCGTAATTCCTCTCCGCAGGCGAAAGGCGACGAGAGTAGTAGGCGCAGGGATGGAGTTTACTGTCCGTGGAGCATCGCTGCGACAGGATGGCGCCAACTCCCACATCAGACGCGGCCCACTTCAACGACGAACTGACGGGCCGTGTCCGGTTGAGAGAGAATCGGTGCGTTGGTGAATCGCCTCTTCAAATCCAGAAACGCTCGATCCGCCTCCGGATTCCACTTGAAGGTCCTGATACTGGAAGTCAAGGCAGTTAACGGAGCGGCCACACGGCTGTAATCCCGGATGAATCTGCGGTAGAAATTCGCAAACCCCAAAAATCTCTGGAGCTGCAATCTCGTACCGGGCTGGGCCCATTCCAGAACCGCTCTAACCTTCTCCTGGTCCATCCTAATCTCTCCCCTGGAGATGATGTACCCGAGAAAGGATGTCGTGTGGGCGTGAAACTCGCACTTCTCGGCCTTCACGAACAGGCGATTCTCCAACAATCGCTGCAGAACCTGCCGGACATGCTGGACGTGGTCGGAAGGTTCCTTCGAGAAGATCAGAATGTCATCCAGGTAAACAAACACAAAGAGACCGATCATATCTCTCAGGACGTCGTTCACCATACTCTGGAATACCGCTGGAGCATTGGTCAGTCCAAACGGCATCACCTGATACTCAAGTGACCCATCGGTGTATTGAAACCCGTCAACCACTCGTCCCCCTCTCTGATCCGGACCATGTGATACGCATTGCGTAGGTCTAGCTTGGTGAACACCGTAGCACCCTGTAAGGAGTCGAAGGCAGAACTCATCAAGGGCAGGGGATACTTGTTCTTGACCGTGATGTCATTCAACCCCCGATAATCAATACACGGTCGAAGAGAGCCATCCTTCTTACCCACAAAGAAGAATCCTGCCCCCAGGGGTGATGACGAGGGACGAACGAGACCAGCAGCTAGGGACTCCTTGATGTAGGTCTCCAAAGCCTCACGTTCAGGTCGGGAGATACTGTATAACCTTCCCTTGGGGTAGACAGCTCCAGGGAACAGGTTGATGGCACAATCATATGGTCGGTGGGGAGGAAGTGACAGAGCCTTCTGCTTACTGAAAACTTCCCCCAAATCGTGATATGTCTCGGGAACCAGGGACAAATCTGGGGGTTTAGCCTCAATCACCTGACTGGGAACCGAATGGGGGCAGGCAGTCTTGAGACAGTTAGCATGACAATCAAGGCTCCAACTCGTTACCTTGCCCGTCACCCAATCGAACGTGGGATTGTGCTCCTTCAGCCAGGGGTATCCAAGGACCAGAGGAACATGGGAAGACGGCAGAATGAAGAATGAAATCATCTCAGAATGATTCCCCGACAACCGCATCTTAACCGGTTCAGTCCTCATCGTGATACGTGCCAGACTACTGCCGTTCAGAGTGGTCGCTTCAATGGCTTCCGGCAATTGCTCCTTGGAAAGCCCCAGCTGTTCCACCAACTCGGCATCAAGAAAGCTTCCATCGGCACCTGAATCGATAAAAGCGTTAATCGCTAAGCTCTGATTCCTGTTCACAAGGGTAGCCGGGAAACGGGGTCTGACAGAGGTACTGAGAGGTTGAAACTGGCTCGCTAAAAGTCCTCCCAACTTTAGCGAGCCGGGCAGTTTGACGACCGCCGGGAACAAGTGGAGATGTAATGTCCCGAGCTACCACAGTAGAGGCAGCAGTTGGTCTTACGTCTATGTTGACGCTCCTCCTTGGTTAACCCGTGCCGCCCCACTTGCATGGGTTCAGAATCGGGAGAGAGGACCTCTCCACTAATCCTTTGTGGTGGAGAATGATCGACGTGTTCTGGTCCACCACCCGACCCGACTGGGAACTGAAAAGCTGATCGATTGGACGGACCCCATTGCTTCTCCCTCCTTCGCTCTCGGACTCGATTATCCACCCGAATAGACAAGGCTACCAAGCTGTCCAGGTCACTAGGCTCCGGATAGGAGATCAACTCATCCTTGAGCTGCTCCGACAGACCCTGGTAAAAGGCCGCTTGCAGAGACTCCTCGTTCCACCCACTCTCCACAGCCAACGTCTTGAACTCGATCACGAAGTCGGCCACGCTGCGAGTTCCTTGGTGAAGCGAAAACAGGCGCCTAGCTGCGTCCCTCCCTCGGACGGAATGGTCGAAGAGCTTCCTCATCTCGGCCGTGAACCCCTGGTATGAAGCCATGCAGGGGTCTTGTCGTTCCCAAACGGCTGAAGCCCACTCCAGCGCTCGACCACGCAGCAACGCAATCACAAAGGCTATCCTAGCCTTGTCTGTGGCATAAGAGTAGGGCTGTAGATCGAACACTAATCCACACTGCATAAGGAAGGAACGGCATCTTCCCAGCTCCCCCTCATATTTATCCGGCGTCGGAACCTTGGGCTCACGGAAGGACACAGCTCCAGAAGCGGCAGGCGAGATGGGTGAAACCGGTAGTGGATCCTCCACCGGAAACTTGCGTTGGTTCTGGACCTCCGTCAGACCGGTAGAAAGGTTCCGAACTGACAACGCGATCTCCTGTAGTACCGTGCTATGATGGCCCAACATCTTCTCCTGATGGGTAATGGCATGGCGAACAGAGTCCAGGTCCGCTGGGTTCATTACTGGCCGGATCGTTCTGTCACGAGTTGCTAAGCCAGAACCCAGAAGCAGACCAGGACAAGGTAAGTTGAAACGAAGGTGAGTGTTTATTTACAAGTTCAAGAGTGATGCTGAATAATCCAGGGAACAGAGCGGGCGGCGTTGATTAGTTGTTGGGGGTGCAGTGGTTGATCCCATCCTGGGTCGGCAGCCGCCACCACCAGGCAGAGGTTGGATGAAGGTTCCGGACGGGTGACTGCAGATGGAACAAAACGGGGGTAAGTAAGCAACAAACCAACAAGGTGCAAAAACAACAAAACTAACGCTAGGCTCTAAGACTGATACTCTGGTAAACCTACTGTTCATGGCTAACGATCCGGCAGGGAATGGATGTTAGGCCAGAGCCTAAGAAGGGTGATGATCAGGACCAGGTGTGCAGATTGCTGATGGGATGCAGGTGCGGAAATCAAGAGAGCTCCCCGGAGCGTTCCCGAACCCTCGGGAAACTGGAGATCACGAACAGAAAACTAGTCACCAGACAGGACCCGACTCAGACTGCCGGGATCGTTACAGGCATAGGATAAAGAAGAGAGAGAGAGGAAGGAGAGGGGGAATGAAAGAGGGATGAATTAGTGATGGAACGACAGCATAACGGAAGAGGGGGGTACATTCCAGGGTGATTCAGCAGTGTACTGGTCTGGCATGAGGCGAGCGAGGGAGGGAGAAGGAGGGGGGTAGGGAGAAGGGATGGAGGGGGGTTCCGGGGTGGTGGGGGGTGACAGGCTTCTCTTGCCGCAAACGAGACGACAGGGACAGATGGTGTCCCTCGGAGGGGCTGAGTGAGTCCCAGTTTTCACCTGCGGCCCCATGGGAAAAATCTGCCTTCCTCACACATGGAGCCGGAGATAGGAGAGAAGAGGAGGAGAGGAGAGGAGAGGAGAGGAGAGGAGAGGAGAGGAGAGGAGAGGAGAGGAGAGGAGAGGAGAGGAGAGGAGAGGAGAGGAGAGGAGAGGAGAGGAGAGGAGAGGAGAGGAGAGGAGAGGAGAGGGCCCGGAATGCTTCTGAAACACAACATGAAGGATGGATGGACACAGAACAAGGGGATAGATGGAGGGATGAGGAAAGAGAGAGAGAAAAGGGAGGATGGTGTGGAAAATATAAGAGGAGAAAAGGGGGATTACAGCATAGAAAGAGGGAATGTACATGGGAAGATTAGAAAAGGATAAACAAGAAGAGGGGATATAGTTAGGACTATTATGTTAACGTTTCAGCTCTGAGGCCTTTCTCAAGACCAGAGAAAGAAAAAGGGAGTGAAAATAGATTGACAGACAGAACGAGAGAATAGAAAGACTAAGGGGAAAAAAGAGAGAGAGGGACAGTTCTCCCACACTTAAACAGATACTTTCCGACAGACACCAAGCTGGCAAAACATTCAGACAGACGCTTCACTCTCTCCCTCTCTTCTTCCCCCCTCACTCACTCTCTCCCTCTCTCTCCTCTCTCTTGCCCCCTGACTGTTGGATCATACAGATGGTGCTTTTGAGTGCTATGAATGGGGTCATCCCGGGTCGGGGGGATGAGACAATAACGTAACGATTCGCTCGCCCCTCGGCCAGCGGGGCCGGGAGAGAGTGAACGTAAACAATGGTGCACTGCTGAGGGGGGCGGGTCGTCGGGGGGGGAGTGGTCAGTCTTCCCAGGGTCACTGTCGGCCAGTCAGAGGGTGTTTGTGGGGTGTGTGTGTGTGTATGATGGAGGGAGTTTGCAGGAGTAACACCCCACTGTTGACTCTATTTTGTTCTTAGAAAATGTGTCTTAAACTCCTGTAGGCATTAAGCCACATTCGCCTGTAGTCTCACTCTTGTTGGAGACTCCTATGGTCTTATTTTCAACAATACATCCCGTTGTTATCTTTCTCTCATTACTCCAGTTTGAATTGCCACTCAGCAAGGGGCAATGATAAAGTTACTAACTTTCAACACACACCTGTTAGTTGAATGAATACGACTCCTAATGAATACGACTCTGTTCATTACTTTCAGATGATTGTTTATACAGTATATTAAATTATGGGCTGTACCATGTACTTGGTAGTGTTGGTTACCATCTGGGCAGCTATAGCATATGTTGGTGGTGTACAAATAATTGAGATGGGGTTGATGGGGCTGTGTGACAGTGAACACGTGGCTAAGCAGGCCTACAGATGTTGTATTGATCTAATTGACTGGAGACTCTGGGATCAATGGAAGTCAATAGAAGTGATCAGCCACCTCCTAAAGATCGGATTAACAATGCCTGAGTACCAGACAATTATTGTGTTTGTATTTAACTTTTTTACTATTTGGGATTCAAGTTTTTTAAGCAACTATTTGAGATAGTCCATGATTTGGAGGCCAGAAAGAAGTAGCTTGGATACAGGATTGAAAAAGAATGGTCAGGAAGAAAGTTAGACCAAAATTACATAGAAAAGATAGGCTATTTTATTGTATTGTGAGATTGTATAAAGCAACACTCTATATGCTTGATGGAAAGCTCGAAAAACAGAACCAGAACATGTGAGATGGTAACCAGGGGTTGGAACCGGTTCAGGGAACAGAAACGGGATCGAAAGTGATCTCTAGTGTTCCGGAACAGAACTGTTATTTTCAAATCTTGAGAACCGGTTAATAATGTTATTTTTTGTTTAAAAAATATTACTAGTATCTAATATCTAATTCTGTAATTCAGTGAAGTTCTGATGCTAGGAATAGCCTAAACACATTCCAATTTACTTCATGTCATAATGTTCAGCGCTTCAAGCCCCCTGTATGTCCACCCCTCTTTCTCACTCTCTCCCCACCCATGACATTTGAAAGAATGAAAGAAAATGAAAGAAAAGGAACTATATGACCTGTAACTTTTTGGGGTTAGAACCGGTTAAAAACGTTATTATGTTGGTCGGAACATTGGAACGGAACAGAACAATTGGATAATAATTTAACCCCTGATGGTAACAGGCCAATGCAACAAGACAACAGATTAGAGATGTGAAATTGGTGTACCAACATACCAAGGTCAGGTGTAAAAGCGGAGGGAAAAGGAAAACGTTACACGGGCATACGTTTTCACAGAGCCGTCCCCACTGTGTCACTCTGTTATCATGTTAATCCTTTTCTTGTCTTTCATTTCCACCCCTTCCTCTCTCTTCCTCCCTCGCTATGCTTCATACAGAAACTCTCAATGGACCGTGAACCCTTTGCTGCTTATCAATGACGATGTCACACCTCTCTCTCTCTCTCTCTCTCTCTCTCTCTCTCTCTCTCTCTCTCTCTCTCTCTCTCTCTCTCTCTCTCTCTCTCTCTCTCTCTCTCTCTCTCTCTCTCTCTCTCTCTCTCTCTCTCTCTCACACATGGGCTACACAGACAAATATCCCCCCCCCCCACACACACACACACACCTCACCTTCTATTTCTTCCCCTCTCCTTCCCAATCCTCCTTTCTCCATCTGTCAGGTTGATTGACATGTGCTGAGAAGCAGAGGAGCAGAGAGAAACAGAGAGGGATCTGAGGTTCAGAGATCAGAAGCCAGGCTAAGGGGGCGGAAGGGAGGCTGGAGCAGAGGACCCTGGGTCTCAGACTTCTGGCCTCTTCTACTCCAGGGCAGGAGACACTGATCCTCTCTGTTGTTGTGTTGTCAGGGCAACGTCTGTGATTGTCAGGTGGACGAGCATTGTCTCTGGATGGGAGTAGATGGAACCAGAAAAAAACACAGAAACACACTTGAATTCAAAGAAGTAAACACACACTCAAAGCAAAGACACACACACTTATACGCAAAAGCAAACAAACATACATACACACACACACACACACACACACACACACACACACACACACACACACTCACCAAACAGACAGTCACATAATCATTCACAGATCAACACACATACGCACTCACACAAATAAACACACACTTGTTCCTGCCTTTATAAATGCAAAGCGAGTTGTCTTCAGATGGAGATGATACTTTAAGGGTAATTGTCAGAGATTACACAGACTGTGGATAGAAAGTAGTTCCCCCCATCCGTATCCCATCATCCCCTGCTCAGATACCCCCCTCAGTGGGCCTGTTAAGACCAGTTTTATCTCCTCCTCTCTTCTCCTCCTCTCTTCTTCCTCTCCCTTCTTCACCAAGACACCATCTCTGCTCCCCACGCGTCACACAACAACATTCTGAGATTACATCAAAGCCTGCTACATGACAACACAACATAGAGGGATGGGAGAGAGAGAGAGAGATATACAGTGAGAGAGAAATAGGGGGAGAAAGGAGGCAGATGGGGGAGACCGAGGGAATAAAAAAGGGAGAGAGGGAGGGATTGTGTGAGGGAAAGAGGAAGTGAGGAAGGACTTGGATACTGGGGGAAATGCTGTGAGCAATGCAGACCCATACTGTAGATGCTTTCTCCTTCCATTGCCATTGGATAACACTACATTATTTGGATACACCTATTCACAGCACTATATAGTACCATATGACTCCTCTCTCCCTGTATGTCAAGGTCAAGTACAACAGTGTGTGGAGGAGTTCACCATGAGAAGAGACTGAAGCTCACCATGCACACTGAGACCTTTACTAATGGTGCTGGAATACTAGGCTTCCTCAATACCCTGTGGACCCCAGTTCTCCAACCCCACAGCTCCCTCTTCCATATTAATGCATACAGAGGCTGCGGCAAAGGGAACTGTGTGTGTGTGTGTGTGTGTGTGTGTGTGTGTGTGTGTGTGTGTGTGTGTGTGTGTGTGTGTGTGTGTGTGTGTGTGTGTGTGTGTGTGTGTGTGTGTATATTTCGGGACAGAGGGTGGCTTTATAAGAACCACATTTATATAAATTAAAATGTGCATCTTGTATGAAGGAAAAAGGGGGAGAATGCACAAAAAAATATAAAATAAAACAAAAACCACACTCCAATCTTACATGGATATCAACTGGTTTTTCTTCATGGAAAAAGGTTGGAGTGGCTGTCATCAGATGTGTGAACAGATCCTTACTAGGTCAATAGAATATCTATGTACAGGAAATCCAAGACCATGAGCTGATTCATGACTTTTATGTCACTGTAATAGGCTGCTAATAAAGTCATAGGGACATTGTTGTTTTGTCCAAGAGATGTAGACTGCAGACCAAGGTTTAACTGTGGCTTTACCTGGCAACAAAGACACTGCAAGCCAATCCAACTCTCAACCATTAAAATTCAGCCAATCCAAATGCTGCTACCATTCCTCAAATACAGGGTGGTAGCTGTGAGCTGAGGATTTAGGGGGAAGGGGGGCAGAGGAGGTGTAGGTGACTGGGGCCTGGGGGAGAGAGAGGCATGTGGCGGGAACTGCGTCAGGCTGGCCCCTAATTGATCTCTGGGTAATGTGGAGGGTCCCACCGCAGGGGCCACTGGAGGGGTCATTAGGATGCAAATCCAGCCCTGTGCTGTGTGTTCCTCCCCAGCCCAGACCCAACCAGACAGACAGGTAGAGAGGAAGAGAGGGATGGGAGAGAGGGGAGGGGAAGTGTGGAAGGGGGAGGGGAAGGGAGAGGATGATGCAGAGGAGAAGAAGGAGAGCAAGGGAGCAAAGGAGTGATGGAAAGGGTGAAAAGGGATGGGAGCAAGGGAGTGGGAGGGGAAGAGAGAAGTGAAGGTGGAAGTGGGGGGAAGGTTTAGAGAGATGAGAGTTAATATTGGGGAGAGAGTATCTTTGATGAAACACTGTATAGACCAGAGTGTGAGTTTTGTACGAGAAAGTACGCCTGGCCCACCTCATTGAGTAAAAACCTGGACCTCCATCTTCCGCCCCCTTTTACACAGACGCTAATTAAACACTTGGAACCCCGCCCTCTCGTGTCCATCAATGTCCCCTATTATTTGTCTTTTTCATGTTTCCATTTTTTAAGACAAAAGCTGAGGATATCCATGGCAGGGGTCGGAGACTGGGGCCAGCGAGAGGGCCAGATCGTTTTTCATTCCCCCTAATTGACGTGAACAGTTCTTTTGACCCTAATTAGCGCTCTGTAATCTCTCATTTGCATATCACAAAGGCAACACTATTTGCATATTTGTAAACGAGATGGGCCCTGCATCTGCATGCGTTCCCCTGTTTCCCCTTTCCTTTCTTCCCTCGATGCCCTCGCCTCTCTCTCTCTCTTTCTCTCTTTCTCTTTTTTCTTCTCCCGCTTTCATGCGGGGACGGTGCCAGACAGGGTAAGCGATGAACAGGACTGCACGCAGGCAGGGACAAGAGGCTGGCATGGGATGGCTGGCACGGGCACGGGCACAGTGAACTGACAAAGAGAAATAGGGAGAGAGAAAGAGAGAGAGAGCGAGAGATATAGATGGGGAAAGATAAAGAAGTAGAGAGAGACAGAGTGGAAGGATAGAAAGAAATATGGAGACGAAGAGCAAGACAAAGGAGAAAGAGAGATGAAGGGGAGACTGAGAGTGAGGCAAGACAAACCACAGAAGGAAACAGGAAGAGCATTAGAGAAACAGACAGAATGTAAGAAAGAGTGTGAGAGAGAGATACCAATGCAACTCTAGGCCAGTGACTTGGTGTATGTTGACTGACAGACTGACTGACTGTCAGACTGACTGACTGACTGACTGACTGACTGACAGACTGACTGTCACACTGACTGACTGACTGACCGACTGACTGACCGTAACACTGACTGGCTGGCTGACTGTCTGACTGATGAGTCACCTTGTTAGGCAGTCCACTGCTTACAGTAAACCCATGGCTTGGTATAACAGCTGCCTCTACTCCCAGCACCACACTAACGCAGTCTCTTAATCTATACCAACGTCCGGTTCCATCTTCCTCTCTCCTACATGTACTTTACCGCACTGCTTTACTATCTCAAAGGCTTTTCTCAACATAAATCATGGAGCACCTCAAAGTTTTATGGCAAGTCACCTTTGACAGTGAGATGCATTAAAGTATGTGACACGACAACACCTCCTAAATATGATTGAGACCGACACAAGACACAAGACAGACACAGGATATGGTGCACTAAGTGTAATGTACATTTGTGGTCAAAAGTTTTGAGAATGACACAAGTATTGTTCTTCACAAAGTTTGCTGCTTCAGTTTTTTCAGATATTTTTGTCAGATGTTACTATGGTATACTGAAGTATAATTACAAGCATTCCATAAGTGACAAAGGCTTTTATTGACAATTACATTCAGTTTATGCAAAGAGTCAATATTTGCAGTGTTGACCGTTCTTTTTCAAGACCTCTGCATGCTGTCAATTACAGTTTTTTCCAACTGCTTACACACGTTTTCAAAACTGTCTCCTTTTTTCAAAACTCTACACACAATTCCCAAAACTGCACACACAAAATGCCTCATATCTCCTTCAAAATGTAACACTGCATTCAAAATGTCATAAACACATGTCAGAATGAAGCATTTGCATCAAATGGCAAACACTTCTTTCATAATAGTACATTTTTGGATATACCATGTAAACACTGTTGTTCTAAATCTAAAGCTCTTTGGTCTTTCATAGGCTTATATCTACATTTCAATATAATGTTCTACAGTGAAAGTAATCTGCTGAGAGGGATAACAAGTACACTGTAAACACCAATGCAATGTAGAAACTTACAGAAAATATTTATTAGGCCAAACATTACTGTTGTATACAGTAGCATACAACAAAACCATAAACATATGTAAACCAAAAGTATATTCTTTAGAATACAGTAAAGAACACAATTGTGTGTGTGGGGCAGTCACCAGTGCTAAGCTACGCTTCATCTCTTCTCCGGGCTGGGTCTGGCCACAATACTTCGTCCACATCACAAGATACGTTTTCTCTTGCCAAACATTGAGGGAAGTATCTCCTAGCATGGCGTATCCGACCTTGGACAGAGGCAACCTCTATGTCCCCACATGCGTCCTCCATTGCCTGGAGAAGCGACATGCGGGCATAGGGTTGGCGATCATACCCTTTCCAGCGCCAGGCTGAGAAGAATTCCTCTATGGGATTTTTACAGTTTTTCTCAATTGTTTACACACATTTTCTGAAAGCATGCCTCATATTCTCAGAACTCTACACACAAATCAAAAAACACACACACAATGGGCAAAACCCCTCAATTCTCCAGCAAAATGAAACTTTACATTCAAAACAATGTTATTTCTTATCAAAATGGTATTTTGTTTTCAAATGACACACACACAAACCATCATATGAATAGACATTTATAAGAGCCAGTTGAACACTGATGTGCTCAATGTAAAACACTATGATGAATGGAAAATACTTATTCTCCATTCATCATAATGACAGGCCTTTTTTTGGTTCAGTGTTGCCATTACTACAGACAGTACATACTTGTGTGTTGTAAAATATTTGAGAATATTGTTTTTATACTCAGAACACACAAATACACGGTAACAAATATATCTCATTTTCCCCACAAAAACATGGACACAGTGTACATCCCATTCCCAACCAACACAAAATTGCACATACAGTGGTCTACATACAAAACAGAAGAATTTTATGTATACAGTTAAAAAATATATAAGAAAAAAAAAAAACTATGCTGCATCCTCTCTTCTGTTGCGGTCTGGCCACAGCACCTCATCCACATCACAAGCAATGTTTTCCCTGGCCAAGCAGCGGGGGAAATATCGCCTAGCATGGCGATTCCAGCCATGAAAAGCATCAGCTGCTATATCTCCACATGCATCTTCCATAGCTTGGAGAAGAGGTATACGCGTTTGTGGATTTCGGTCACTTTCCATCTCCAGGCAGAAAATAATTCCTCAATAGGATTGAGGAATGGAGAATATGGAGGGAGATAAACAACTAAAAAGCGTGGGTGGGCAGTGAACCAGTTACAAACCAGAGCAGCCCTGTGGAAACTTACGTTGTCCCAAATGACAACGTACCTGAGCTGCTCTGGGCCATCTACCTGATCTGGTGGAATGAGTGTGTTGTGTAGGGTGTCCAGGAATGTGATCAGATGGGCGGTGTTGTAGGGGCCAAGGGTAGCATGGTGATGGATGATGCCGTGGTGGGTAATCGCTGCACACATTGTGATGTTCCCTCCGCGCTGGCCAGGGACTTGAACAATGGCACGCTGCCCGATGATATTCCTTCCCCTCTTTCGTCTTTTTGTGAGGTTGAATCCAACCTCATCAATGAAGATGAACTGGTGCTCCACTGCAGCCACCTCTAGCTCAAGGACTCTCTGAAACACACATGACAATATCAGAAATAGACATGGAGTGGTCACTATTGTGAAGCACAATCATTATGATTACAATACTGAAATATGTATAATTTATACAGTGTTGAGAGTATGCATCAATTGTGGGATTGTATAGGACTCACTTGCACATAGTTATATCGCAATTCTTTGACTCTTTCTGAATTGCGTTCAAATGGCACCCTGTAGACCTGCTTCATCCTGAGATGATTTCTGCGCAAGACACGGTCCAGTGTTGATAAGCTTACCCTATCAATATTTTGAAATATCTCATTGTTTTCTATTATTTTTCTTTGTATTTGCCGTAATGTTATGGCGTTATTTTCTAGGACCATGTTCATGATTTCAGTTTCCTGTTCAGGAGACAGAACACGTTCCCGACCACCTTGTGTTGGTAATCTTTCAGTTCTGCCAAACAAATAGTAAAATGCTGTAAATACAAAGTAGAAATACATTTCCCAAATACTTGAAACATACTTTATATGTTTTTACAGTCCTACAGAACAGTCCACAGGCAATACTGTACTACTGTACTCATTGAGTAGTACTGCAATTTTCTAGTGAGAGTAGATTTCTTACCTATTCTCATTTCGGAATGTCCGGATGATGGATGCTACAGTGTACCTGCTCAAATTTGGCTGTACTCTTTGCCCAGCCTCCCTCATTGTTAGACCATGGTTGACCACATGATCAACCAAAGTGGCTCGGATCTCATCAGAGATTACGGTCCTTGGCCTTCCTCGTCCTCGTCCTCCCCGTCCTCCTCCTCTTATTCTCACTCCTCTGGCTCTGCCTCTGTTTCCAATGTTGGCATCCATTGCTCCAAAACAGAAGAGCTCACCTGTTGCCCTTTTATGCTAAAACTCTGATTGCTAATTGTAAAACTGTGTGACGGGTGTTTGCCAATGTGATGAGTCAGTGTGCATATTTGAAGGGCAGTGTGTTCATTGTGAAAACAAGAGATTTTCTGTATGAAAATTGTGCCAAATGTAAAGATTTGTGTGTAGTGTTTTGAAAAAAGTGTGTTGTAGAACTGCAATTTGAATGTAAAGCAGGAATTGTGCTTGTAGTTTAGAAGAATTGGTTCAGGGGGTTGGTGCATGAGTTACATGTTGTGGTCATTGTGTCTCAAGTACCAGTATTTGTGTGTAAACAATTGCGAAAAACTGTAAAAGGTGAATATGGGGGTAGGTACAAAACTACAAATTGTGGATGGGTGGTAAACCAGTTTTGGACCAGAACAGCCCGGTGAAAACTAACATTGTCGCATATAACCACAAATCTAGCAGGCTCCTGATCTGGATCAGGGACAAGCATTGTGTAAATTGCATCCAGAAAAGTGAGCATATGGTCGGTGTTGTACGGACCCAGTGTGACATTGTGATGGAGGACCCCGTTTTGAGCGATGGCAGCACACATAGTTATACTACCCCCACGCTGTCCAGGGACATTGGTAATTGCCCTCTGTCCTATTACATTTCTTCCGCGGCGCCTGGTTTTGGTGAGGTTGAAGCCAAGCTCATCCACATAAATAAATTCATGGCGAATTACATGGGCATCCATCTCCAATACTCTCTGTAACAGACAAAATGATATACAGATGAGTAAATATGGTATGTCTGAAGTACTGGAAGTAGTGTTGGATACATACCTCTACAAAGTCATGTCGCAGATTCTTGACTCTGTCAGAGTTTCTCTCAAATGGCACCTTGTAAAGTTGTTTCATCGTCACTTGGTGCCGTTGGAGGATGCGTTGTATGGTCGACAGGCTTACAGCATTGATGTTGTTAAATATGGTGTCATTATTCAAGACATGCTCTCTTATCTCTCGAATCCTAATTGCATTGTTGGCCAAAACCATATTTATAATTGCAGTCTCTTGTACATCTGTAAACAAGCGTCCTCATCCTCCATGATGTCTTTGCCTTTCCACTCTGAACAGAATTCAAACACAGTATGTGTTCAGCATAGGAACTGTAAACAATGTACAAAAAAATGTAGTACAGCATGATAACCAACCTCATTCATTCAATGCAGTGCAGTAAATGGATGGCTTAGAGTTACAATTGTTTATGCAATACTATGCAGTCATACGTATTTTACAGTACATTACTGTAATGCTAAAATAGTCATTAGATAGTTGCATACCTGTTCTCATTTCTGAAGGTTCGAATTATGGACGCCACTGTAAATCGACTCAAGTTGGGCTGGACTCTCAGTCAAACCGTGGTTGCCCTAATCTCCTCCTCTTCCAACTCTTCGTCTTTGAATTTGTCCTCGTTGTTGTCCCCTGCCTCTCCCTCCTACTCCTCTTGCTCTCTGTCCATTGTTGGCATCCATTGTTCAAAACAGGTAATCTGACCTTTGACCTATTTATAGGCCTATTCTACAGTAAAGCAGTGATTGGTTAGTGATCAGTTAAGCAATTAGTGTTTGCACATGTGAGGAGTGTGTGTGTGACCTGGTGAATAAGTGTAGCATTTTGATTGGTTGTGTTTGGAAAAGGAAAGCAAGTCACTTCCTATTAGATTTTTGTGTTTTAGGTAGAGAATTGTGTGTAGTGTTTTGAAAAAAGTGTTTTATGCAATTGACAACTGAGTCAAAGGCTGAGAAATAGCTTATGGTTTTGGAGATTTGGTGTGTAGTTTTGCACTTTGAGTGACAGGTTTAAAAAATCGTGTGACATGAAAAGATTTTGTGTGTAAGCAGTTGGAAAAAACTGTAACTTCTGGGCCACATCCTGACTGATGGCAGCCCGTTCTTGCATAATCAATGCTTGGAGTTTGTCAGAATTTGTGGGGTTTTGTTTGTTCACCCGCCTCTTGAGGATTGACCACAAGTTCTCAATGGGATTAAGGTCTGGGGAGTTTCCTGGCCATGGACCCAAAATGTCGATGTTTTGTTCCCCGGGCCAATTAGTTATCACTTTTGCCTTATGGCAAGGTGCTCCATCATGCGAGAAAAGGCATTGTTCGTCACCAAACTGTTCTTGGATGGTTGGGAGAAGTTGCTCTCGGAGGATGTGTTGGTACCATTCTTTATTTACTTACTTACTTTACTTTACTTTTTTCCGGATGCCCCAAACAATCGGAAAGGGGATTCATCAGAGAAAATTACTTTACCCCAGTCCTCAGCAGTCCAATCCCTGTACCTTTTGCAGAATATCAGTCTGTCCCTGATGTTTTTCCTGAAGAGAATTGGCTTCCTCGCTGCCCTTCTTGACACCAGGCCATCCTCCAAATGTATTTGCCTCACTGTGCGTGCAGATGCACTCACACCTGCCTGCTGCCATTCCTGAGCAAGCTCTGCACTGGTGGTGCCCCGATCCCGCAGCTGAATCAACTTTAGGAGACGTCCTGGCGCTTGCTGGACTTTCTTGGGCGCCCTGAAGCCTTCTTCACAACAATTGAACCTCTCTCCTTGAAGTTCTTGACGATAAATGGTTGATTTAGGTGCAATCTTACTAGCAGCAATATCCTTGCCTGTGAAGCCCTTTTTGTGCAAAGCAATGATGACGGCACGTGTTTCCTTGCAGGTAACCATGGTTAACAGAGGAAGAACAATGATTTCAAGCACCACCCTCCTTATTAAAGCTTCCAGTCTGTCATTCTAACTCAATCAGCATGACAGAGTGATCTCCAGCTTTGTCCTCGTCAACACTCTCACCTGTGTTAACGAGAAAATCACTGACATGATGTCAGCTCAAAACTTCCCCCATTTGTCCTATAGGATACCTGTATGATTTCTCACTTCACTGTACCTCTCAAAGACTTCTCGTCTTCGCTCAGCGTTTATCCAGGTATACTGACAAAGCTCTCCCATATTGACAACCTGACGTCCCTGCCGCCTGCTCTGACGTCCCTGCCGCCCACCCTCCTCACTCTTGACCCTCCTCACTGGTGCCCTATTACAATGGAAATGGGGGCTAATTGAATGGCCGATGTGTAATGGGAGAGACAACACGGCCTACATTATGATAAGGAGCCGAGAGGAGCCGAGACAATAGCCCTGTGACCGGGGTCACGCATTCCAGAGCGTTCCCAATAAGCATGGGCTTAAAGGGGATTGATGCCCTCTACGTTCCCCTCTCTCCCCCTCTCTCCTGAGAATTCTGAAGGTAGTCAGGGTAGCCGAGCCCTTCATGCCGACAACCTCCAGTGTTATCATTCAGGCTTGTTGTGCAGTGGAAGTCACGTCAATCAAGGTGCAACTTCCAATGCCTTAGGAGTGAAAGGATAGTCAAGGTGTCACCCCTAATGCATTAGGAGTAAAGAGAGAGTTATTTTGTTATTACACCCAGTGAAGTTGTTGTATTGTGGCTGAGGAGAAGGATAAGGAGATATCCTTAGCATAGAAAGTAGAGTCAAATCCTGATGAATTTAATGGTGGACAGAAAAGCGGTTGTTTTCTATACGGCTAAGGTGAAGAAGCACACTGTTGGGAGCCTTGAGCTGTGAGCGGGCATTCATATGTATTCACAGAAGGAAGATACTCGGTCAATATGAAAGCAAGCAAAGGGGGTGTACCAACTGATAATGTAATACAATGCCAATAATGTAATAGCTGCTAATAATGTAATAACTCTTGCATTTATAATGTAATGAATGCTAATAATGTAATAAATTGCCAATAATGTGCTGAACGCATAATGTAATAACGTGTTTGCGCATAATGTAATAATTATTACATTATTTGTTGATTATTTCATTAATTTCATTATGAAGTGGGCACCTTTTGCCATGAAGAGTGTAATAACTTTAACCAATAATGTAATATTCACTCTATTTTTTTTATTTTCATGCTTCAGTAATAGCTGACTACACACCAAACCACATTACTGAATCCTAGCTCTTAACCTGACTTTAGCAGTAATATCAAGACTTTCAAATGACACAATTGACCCCTCAATATACACCCACAACCCCAGTCAGTCAGGGAATCAGGTGAGTCAGTCAGTCAGTGAATCAGTCAGTCATTCAGTGAGTCTGTCTGTGTGTGTGTGTGAGAGAGAGAGAGAGCAAGAGAGATAGATAGAGAGAGAGAGAGAGAGAGAGAGAGAGAGAGACAGAGACAGAGACAGAGAAAAAGATAGAGTGTGTGCGTGCATGCGTGTGCGTTCTAACTTTTTTTTGTAAACTACAACTAAAATCTCAACTGATATGCAATGTTTTTTATAGATATAACCCTGCAAACAAAAATGAGTCAGGTGACATCCCCGCAGGGACGTTCCATTGGGACCATCATGCAAACGTCCTACTGACTAGTAAAATGAAAGTTATGAGAACGTCCTACAAAGGCCCTGACATGGTTCTGACATGGCCCTCAGTGATGTCCTGGTAACTTACACAGGGTAGCGTTTCATCATGAATCTTGTTCTGGAGGCAGCTCTGCAGAGTGGTCACTAGCTGGCACAGCCACAAAGTCATAAAGTCTGATTTTAAACCTAACCCTAACCCTAACCTTAACCACACAGCTAACCCTAATGCCTAACATGCTGACTAAACCAGCTCTGCGCGTGCGTCCGCATGTGCTATCAGGCGCGTTCATGACACGCAGGTTAAAATACCAAAACCAACTGTGAACCAACTATATTAATTTGGGGACAGGTATAAACACACATGAAACATTTAGGGACATTTAGCTAGGTTGCTGTTGATAGCTAATTTGTCCTGGGAGATAAACATTGGGTTGTTATTTTACCTGAAATGCATATGGTCCTATTTTTTTGCTGGATCTTTGTAGAATTTAGACCCATTTTGGGTCACACTAAATTGTGTGTTCTCTACTCCAACAAATAATCCACAGATAAAAGGGGAAACCTAGTTAGTTTTTAGTTAGTTGTCTTTGATTAATCTCTCCTGTTCATTCTTCTTCTTCTTCTTCTTCTTCTTCTTCTTCTTCTTCTTCTTCTTCTTCTTCTTCTTCTTCTTCTTCTTCTTCTTCTTCTTCTTCTTCTTCTTCTTCTTCTTCTTCTTCTTCTGTGGATTTATATGGCGGTTAGCAACCAAATTTAAGGTGAATTACCGCCACCAATTGGACAGGTGTGTGGACCTCGTTCATCTTTCAATCACCCATGAGGGTTAGTATGCTCCTAAAAACCAATGATTAGAAGGGAGAGGCTGGACTTTCAGTGCCCGTTGACATTCAAAGCAGTTTGGATGAAATTATTGAATAACAGCATATAACCCTAACCTTACATTAAGGCCAAAAAGCAAATGTTTGTTTTCATACATTTTTACAATATGGCCAATTTTGACTTTGTAGCTGGCCCATCTAGCGGAAATTGCTCAGGTCTGCCTCCAGGGCAAGATTCATGACAATAAACATCAACCTGCATAACTTACAGGGAACTAGACAAAGGTCCCCCAGAGACCGTTCCCTTGACCACCATGAAACGTCCCCTTGTGGTCATTGAATGTCCCATGGATAAAAATAAAAGTTTTGTAATGCTAAGGTTCTCTCCCTCTGTTACGAGTGATGCACGTGACATTTAGAAGAAACACTTTATATCGGAGTTGTCCCTGTTGAAATTCAAGACAGGCTATGCATATTCATGAGGTTGATGAATTTGAAATAGCTTCGCCATAGAATTCAGATGGTTGACGACAACACCCTTCATCTTGCCATTAAAGAGAGAGAGTGATTTTAGGTTGTTATTACATTTGGTTTAAGTTATTACACTATTGATTTCTTTTTTACCATAATGTAATAATCAATGCATAATAATATAATCATCATTGAATTATTACATAATGCTCAAAAACGTTATTACGTTATGAGTTCAGCATAGTTATTACATAATTGGCAATTTAGTACACTATCAGCATTTATTACATTATAAATGCAAAAGTTATTACATTATTGGCAGTTATTATATTAGCAGTTGTTACAGGGGGGTTCGATAATGCCTTTAAATATGCTGTTGTCTCCAGAAAGCGGTGTTTTGGGACAATTAAGTTCTAAATGTAGCACTTTTGCCATCTTAAGCAGCCATGCATGTTTGACGCTCTAAACATTCACCAACATATTTCTGCAAACAGCACTGCTGGGTGATTTGAAAAGTCATAGTCAATCGATCAATAATATAATAATACTCTTAGCAAAAATCGTTATCTTTAATTTACAATCTGTAGAAACTATGAATATAGAAAGGTTCAGAACTTTTCTGAAACATCACAGCACAGTTGAAAAATATATGGCAAATAGAAATCAAAACTGGATGGTCTTCAGAGAAAGATGGGAGGGGTTGAGGGTAGCTGAAGGATGGGACAAAAAATAAACAAAATATAACTACCGGTAATGCAAAATATACTGTGTCCGTAAAATGTACAGTACCACTCAAAAGTTTGGACACATCTACTCATTCAAGGGTTTTTCTTTATTTTTACTATTTTCTACATTGTAGAATAATAGTGAAGACATCAAAACTATAAAATAACACATATGGAATCATGTAGTAACCAAAAAAGTGTTTAAAAAATCAAAACATATTTTATATTTGAGATTCTTCAAATAGCCACCCGTTGCCTTGATGACAGCTTTGCACACTCTTGGCATTCTCTCAACCAGCTTCATGAGGAATTCTTTCCCAACAGTCTTGAAGGAGTTCCCACATATGCTGTGCACTTGTTGGCTGCTTTTCCTTCACTCTGTGGAGGCCAGGTAATCTGATGCAGCACTCCATCACTCTCCTTCTTGGTAAAATAGCCCTTACAAAGCCTGGAGGTGTGTTTTGGGTCATTGTCCTGTTGAAAAACAAATGATATTCCCATGAAGCGCAAACCAGATGGGATGGCGTATCGCTGAAGAATGCTGTGGTAGCCATGCTGGTTAAGTGTGCCTTGAACTCTAAATAAATCACTGACAGTGTCACCAGCAAAGCACCCCCACACCATAACACTTCCTCCGTCATGCTTTACGGTGGGAACTACACATGCGGAGATCATCCGTTCACCCACACTGCGTCTCACAAAGACACGGTGGTTGGAACCAAAAATCTCCAATTTGGACTCCAGACCAAAGGACAAATTTCCACCAGTTTAATGTTCATTGCTCATGTTTCTTGGCCCAAGCAGGACTCTTCTTCTTATTGGTGTCCTTTAGTAGTGGTTTCTTTGCAGCAATTCGAACATGAAGGCCTGATTCACACAGTCCCCTCTGAACAGTTGATGTTGAGATGTGTCTGTGACTTGAACTCTGTGAAGCATTTATTTGGGCTGCATTTTCTGAGGCTGGTAACTCTAATGAACTTATCCTCTGCAGCAGAGGTAACTCTGGGTCTTCCTTTCCTGTGGCGGTCCACAAGAGCCAGTTTCATCATAGCGCTTTTTCCGACTGCACTTGAAGAACTTTCAAAGTTCTTGAAATGTTCAGTATTGACTGACCTTCATGTCTTAAAGTAATGAATGACTGTTGTTTCTCTTTGCTTATTTGAGCTGTTCTTGCCATAATATGGACTTGGTCTTTTACCAAATAGGGCTATCTACTGTATACCACCCCTACCTTGTCACAACAAAACTGATTGGATCAAATGCATTAAGAAGGAAAGAAATTCCACAAATTAACTTTTAAGAAGGCACACATGTTAATTGAAATGCATTCCAGGTGACTACCTCATTAAGCTGCTTGAGAGAATGCCAAGACTGTGCAATGCTGTCATCAAGGCAAAGGGTGGCTCCTTTTTTTTTTTTTTTTTTTTGGTTACTACATGATTCCATGTGTGTTTCATAGTTTTGATGTCTTCGCTATTATTCTACAATGTAGAAAACAGTAAAAATAAAGAAAAACCCTAGAATGAGTAGGTGTGTCCAAATTTTGACTCGTACTGTATATATTTAAAATAATATATATAGATATTTACAAAAAAAATTATGGGGAATTGGAAATAATGCAGACAATTACATTGATAGAAGCCAAAATCTATCTGCAATATTAAAGCTGATCTACCCCCTAAATAAAAAAAATAAAAACATTCACCATTGCACATTGGACAGAGATATTGAGGCTGCGATCCAAAGAAACCTTTAAAACATGCAACCAATGGTACATGGGGCCATTGCAACATTAGAATGGTGGAGAGAGGTGCTTTACCACACAAATTGATATAATTTACTGGGCATTTGAATCATTATATTCCAAATTGCAGTTTTCAAGCGTATAAATAGTATTCAGACAAGGTGAAAAGCTTTCAGAACTGGTTTTGATATGGTGATTGTGGCTCTTAAACAGCTTCTGTAATGGTCTCCTTCAGTCTACTTTGGAGAATACAGAGGTTGCGTCCCAAAGGCACCCTATTCCCTATGTAGTGCACTACTTTTGACCAGGAACCATGAAGCTATGGTCAAAAGTAGTAGTGCACTATATGGGGAATTGGGTGCCATTTGGGACGTGCCAATAGCAGAGTGTGATGTTTAGAACAAGGAAACTGTTTTAGAAGAGTCTGGCTCACCTATTCAAGAACATTAAAGAGACGCAGAGGAGAGAGAGTGCACCCTCTTTCATTGGGTTTATGCTATGGAAATGGGCATCGCCTGTGCAATTAGCCCTAATAACCTGTGTTTGTTTGTGTGTGTGTGCGTGTGAATATTTGTGTGTGTGTGTGTGTGTGTGCTACTGAGTCGGCGTGTGTGTGAATCTGTGTGTGTTTGCCTGTTTACATAAAGAGATAAAGGGAAGTTGGAGAGATCACAAGAGAGTGTGGGTGTATAGGCCACGTTTCAGCTGGTAGCCCTACTTACAGAAACCTGTTCCTTTTCAATGGAGGTCATTTTCATAAGCAAAAACTCACCCTCTCTCCTTTATACATTGATATACTGTAGTGGGAGTTTGATTTGAGGGGTTTGATTTTCTTGGCCCCACTCACTACTCACTCTTGGCAGAGAAGAATAGCAGAGACACCCTAGCTCCCCGTCTCCTCTCCTCCTCTCACCCTTACCGCTCCCTTCCCTCCCTTCCCCTTGCCTCTGAGCAGTAATGGAGGCGCTGGGCAGTTTGGCCTCTCTCTGAACCACTCCTAATGTACTGTCTCCCTCTCTTCACTGACCGGTTAATGGCCACATGGATAGGGCCAGCAGTAATCGTCAACAGGGTCCTACTGAACTCTCCCTGTCCTGTCCTACCCTGTTCTACTGCCCTTACTGACCAAGCAGGGCTGGCCACTGCACTCAATAAGCCCAGCAACAGGGTCGCACAGTAATGTTTCACCTTCATGTCTCGCCATCTTACCCTCTTATCACCCATTTCTCATCACTCTCTTTCTCATCACAGCTATTCTGTGGAATAAGTATTCTGTGATGTGTAGGTATTTATTTTAGAGTGGACCTCGCCTCGACTTGCTATGCAATGATGTCACTAATAAACCTGAATCTTCTTATCTGTTATCCCATCTCATTCCTACTTATATCACTTTACATCACACCTCTATAGCACTCCATCCTTATTCTATTAACACTCCATCCTTATTCTATATCACTAAACTGTAAGCCATTTTCTCCAAGTCACATCTCTTCTTCTTCCTACTTCCCTCGCTCCTTATCCCACTCACTGTGCCCTAAGTCCGTGTGGATCTCATCCTTCCTTCCCCACGCTCTGCCTCACACCGTATTGACGTGAAACTCCATGACCTGAGAGACCTAGCTTCTATGCATAAAAATGTACCATACAGTCCAAGTGTTGCTGCTCTTCTGAGCCAGCCCCCGTTAATTTTGATCTCTACCATTTATACAGAAGTCCAATTTTCTTTGACTTTTTAAACCTAGGGAAACAACTTTAGAAGTTGGACCTGGGTTGGCTTCTGGAGGGCCATGGACCCGAGGGTGTGGGTCCAAATGTGAGTTCCTTTCATAATGGAACCCCCCTACCACTAGAGCTAGACGAACCCCCACCGGACCCCTGCTCTCTTTCAGTACGAGGGCAAGCAGGCCTCACTTTCCAATCTGCACAACACCCCAGTGAACAGGGGATGATGGAGGAGAACAGAGAGAGAGGAGAGAGATAGATAGAGGGAGGAGAGGAGGCAGGGGGGACAGGAGTGAGGGAGCCAGGAAGCCATTTGAAGCTGCCTCCCGTCGGTGGCCACGGCATCCTCCACCATCCTCCACCCTCCTCCACCTCTTTCCTGGTTATTTTTCTCTCTTACCTCCATCGTTGTGTTTTGTTGTTATTCTGCCCCTGCTGCGGGCCTGCTCGCGCCCCCCGCCTCCGCCCCATATTGGATCTCAGTGGGCATTTTGTGCTTTTAGATGAATAGGCAAATGAGACGCCGGGCCAAATCAGAGAGGGGTGAGTCCGGGGGAGGGAGGGGGAGGTAAGGTGAGACGTGGGGGAGCGGAGGCAATTGGGTCGCTGGGCGGAAACAAGGGGTCCCCCCCACTCCAAATGTCAGGGGCGGCTAAGTGCCCATGGGGGCGGCTGCTCATTTCAATATGGCCTCCTGTGGGCGCTGACTGTGCCCCTGATGCAGAGACAGAGAGACCCCCGCTCGGGGATCCACTGATCTGTGATAAAAGGTGGCCCTGCATCCTCATCCTCGCCCTCAAAATCCAATTCCAACTTCTTCAAATTGCTTATTGGTCTTTTTTGCCTGTGTTGCATGCAGAGAGACTTTGTTTGTGCCCGTGTTGTGTTGGGGCATTCCAGTCAGCCCGTGAGGTCCCATTTGCCTACCTAAGTACACCTTTAGCATCTTCGCTGGAGCTCCCTGTGTGTCTACACTGCCGCGTGATGGTTTGGATGCATCTGTGAAATGTAACTAAGATACACGTGTGTACATTTGCACATGTATACAGTATATACACACAAAAGCATACATAGATAGACAGACACATGCGCTCTCACACACACACACACACACACACACTGTTACGAACCCCGTGGCTTTAAACATCTAGGGTGGATGGACATGAGACCCGTAACATAATTCATGCAAATTATAAGCGTGACATGGAACAGTGAGAACAAAAACTACACGACAACCATAAAAGGTTTATTTTTTAACACACGGTAAAGGTTTGGGAAAAAGGGCTGAGCAGGACCCAAGAAATGAAACAATAGTGTAAAAAAAAACTAAACTGATCTTGCCTGCCTCAAGAACCGCTAAGCTACTGCTAATCATACAAAATTACAGTGGGTGGTCCGCTCAGGTCTAACTAGTGTTTTTAGACAGTTTTCTTCCTACGGGTAATGTACGCCCAAGGGCAACTTGCTTAAATTCCCCTTTTCCCAGAAACACACAAAGTTACCAAACAGAGTAACCAGCAAATGAGTGAGTACACAAAACACCACAGTATCCATACTCACATACGGAAATAGTCTCTAACAAAATTACCAAACAGAGTAACCAGCAACTTAGTGAGTAAACAAAACACAGGACACCACAGTATCCATATTCACATACGGAAATAGTCTCTAACAAAGTTACCAAACAGAGTAACCAGCAACTTAGTGAGTACACAAAACACAGGACACCACAGTATCCATACTCACATACGGAAATAGTCTCTCACAACAAACACAACTGACCGGCTTTAAACAATGGGATGTGTGATTGAAAAACCAGAAACAGGTGGTGCAATGCAGAGGAATGTACACTGATTGGTCCACCTTAGCAATCAGCAGACACCCCAACGACCACCAATCAGGAACATACAGGACACCTGTGATTAGGGCAGAAGGAGAGAAAAAACACAAGACACAGGATACCTGTATCCGTAACACACACACACACACACACACACACACACACACACACACACACACTGTTTAGTGAACACTAATGACTGAATCAGGCAGGATGAGCACATTACGGGTGTTGGAAAATAGGAAAGGGTGACAGTTACAGTTTTTCTCAATTGCTAAAACACTAAAACCCATTGGCTGAACAAAGTCCTCAGTTGCCTGGACTCGTTTAGGTAATTATGCAGTCTGTTGTCAATACCTTAAACCATTTCACATGGTAAAACACAATTTGCAGATCTCACTTAGACTTTTCAGCAAAACTCTAAACACATTCTCATTCTCAAAACACATTCTGCACTCTAACGCACATGTCATCCATACTGGTAAACACAAGTGGCAACAATCAAATACAAATAGAGAACACATGTCATTGATTGAACACAACCACTCAAAATTGATTTAACCTGTTTCAAATGATGCGACACAACCAATATAAGTCAGTTCAGAGAGCAAACGGGTTGTTGAAGGAGAAAGTCTGAGAATGGATAGAAGAAACAATGTGAGAGGACGAGGACGAGTGCGTATGCGAGATGGGCGACGAGGAGGAAGAGGAGGAGGAGGAGGGCAAGGAGGAGGAAGAGGAGGAGGAGGAGGAGGAGGGCAAGAAAGAGGAAGAGGATGATGAAGAGTCGAAACATCTGATGAAATTCGACAAACAGTCATAGACCATGTTCTTGTCCATGGACTGACAATGAGGGAAGTAAGACTTAGAGTGCAACCCAATTTGAGCCGATTTTCTGTGTCCACCATAGTAAGGACATTCAGAGAAGAGAACAGGTACAGTATACTACTGTATTTTTGTCCCTTTTAGTATTGTATACTGTAGTACAGTGCATTGTAGGCTGTATACTGTACAATGGACGAATTGTATGGCCCTGAACATTGTGCTTTCCATTTGTTAACAGTACTGACTGCTCAATAGATTTTGACTGGTTGCAGGTTCATATCAACAAAGAACAAGAATTACAGTATCACAGAGACAAAGGACACGTTTGTGAGATGCAGGGTACAGTACTGTAAAAATAGGGGTACAAGGAGGAAGAAGAACCAAAAACTAAATTGCAAAGAGCAAAGCAGAGTAGTAATTTCTGCTCCATTTTGAGCTACTATGATAGAACAAGTTTTCGTTCATCAAAAGACAATGATGGAAAAATATTAAATTTGTTTTGAGATTAAAAATGTACTTCTCCCTGAGAACTGTATGTTTTGAACAATGTGTTTTAAATTTTTCGGTGTATTGTTTACTGACTGCTTGAGAGTGTATATCATTTTGATCACTTTGTTTATGATTTGAGAGCAGTGTTTGATTTTGAACACAGGTAAAACTGTTTTGAGGCGAATGTTTCATTTTGCGAGAGGAGTCAGAGGTTTTGTAAATAGTGCTTGAAGATGAGGTGTTGTGTTTAATGTTTTCAGGAAATGGAGCAAGGTTTCAGAAATTGTGTTTTAGCAATGGAGAAAAACTGTAATAAAGTAGTGTAAGATGTGTCACTACCAAGTCCCTGCCAGTCTTCCATTAAGGAGTATATTAGAGAGAGAGAGAGAGAGAGAGAGAGAGAGAGAGAGGTTAAGGGAACACATGCCCATTCTGCAGCAGCTAGTGACTGTGGTGACCCAGTCAAAGAGGTAGAGAGTGCTGATGGAGAAGGAGAAAGAAGAAAGGAGAGAGAAGAAAAAGAGAAAGAAAGACAAATAGAGTTAAAGAGGTAGAGCAAATAAGAGACAGAACAGAGAGTGGGAAATACATTGAGGTGAGTTGTTGTTTACTTCCATCCATGCCATGGTGGTTTGGGGAGGCAGAACAGGGGTCTCCAATAAAGACAGCTGAAATATTTATCCCTCTCTTGCAGCGGGGAGGAGGAGGCAGAGGCGGAGGGGTGCGATAGCTCGGCACACCCACTCCCACCGGCCCCCACACCAAGCCTGCAGAGAGCACTGAAAAATTCATGGCAAGAGTAAATTAAAGCTGCAACCAAAAAATATAGGGGTTTCTCTTTCTTTCTCTGTCCGTACCGTATATAGTATTGTCTATTCTTTATGGCTGTGTGGGGGTGGTAGTTTGAGCGAGAGAAGAAAGGGGTAGAGAGGGAGTGGGAGGAGGAGAGGAAAGAAGGGGAGGAATGAACGGTGGGTGGTGGGTGTACTTAAAGACTCACTGAGGTGGAAAGAAGATATTTGGACAAAGGTTTTGTCCAATCAGAGTGGCCTATGTCCCAGTCATGGAGTATGTCACCACCCACCATTTCATATAAAATAAAATAAAATAATCACATTTTATTTGTTACATGCTTCCTAAACAAAAGATGTAAGAAAAATAGAAAAATAATAACACGAGGTATAAATACACAATGAGTAACGATAACTTGGTTATATACACGGGGTAACAGTACTGAGTTGATGTGTAGGGGTACGAGGTAATTGAGGTAGATATGTACATATACAGTTGAAGTTGGAAGTTTACATACACCTTAGCCAAATACATTTAAACTCAGTTTTTCACAATTCCTGACATTTAATCCTAGTAGAAATGCCCTGTCTTAGGTCAGTTAGGATCACCACTTTATTTTAAGAATGTGAAATGTCAGAATAATAGTAGAGAGAATTATTTATTTCAGCTTTTATTTCTTTAATCACATTCCCAGTGGGTCAGAAGTTTACATACACTCAATTAGTATTTGGTAGCATTGCCTTTAAATTGTTTAACATGGGACAAACGTTTCGGGTAGCCTTCCACAAGCTTCCCACAATACATTGGGTGAATTTTGGCCCATTCCTCCTGACAGAGCTGGTGTAACTGAGTCAGGTTTGTAGGCCTCCTTGCTCGCACACGCTTTTTCAGTTCTGCCCACAAATGTTCTATAGGATTGAGGTCAGGGCTTTGTGATGGCCACTCCAATACCTTGACTTTGTTTTCCTTAAGCCATTTTGCCACAACTTTGGAAGTATGTTTGGGGTCATTGTGGCGCAGTGATCTAAGGCACTGGTTCGATTCCAGGCTGTATCACAACCGGCCGTGATTGGGAGTCCCATAGGGCGGCGCACAATTGGCCCAGCGTCGTCCGGGTTTGGCCGATGTAGGCCGTCATTGTAAATAAGAATTTGTCTTAACTGACTTGCCTAGCTAAATAAAGGTAAATTATAAAAAAATTAAAAAATAACAATTGTCCATTTGGAAGACCCATTTGCAACCAAGCTTTAACTTCCTGACTGATGTCGTGAGATATTGCTACAATATATCCACATAATTTTCCTTCCTCGTGATGCCATCTATTTTGTGAAGTGCACCAGTCCCTCCTGCAGCAAAGCACTCCCACAGCATGATGCTGCCACCCCCGTGCTACACGGTTGGGATGGTGTTCTTCAGCTTGCAAGCATCCCCCTTTTTCCTCCAAACATAACGATGGTCATTATGGCCAAACAGTTCTATTTTTGTTTCATCAGACCAGAGGACATTCCTCCAAAAAGTACGATTTTTGTCCCCATGTGCAGTTGCAAACCATAGTCTGGCTTTTTTATGGCGGTTTTGGAACAGTGGCTTCTTCCTTGCTGAGCGGCCTTTCAGGTTATGTCAATATAGGACTAGTTTTACTGTGGAGATACCTTTGTACCTGTTTCCTCCAGCATCTTTGCTGTTGTTCTGGGATTGATTTGCACCAAAGTACGTTCATCTCTAGGAGACAGAACGCATCTCCTTCCTGAGCGGTATGATGGCTGCGTGGTCCCATGGTGTTTATACTTGCGTACTATTGTTTGTACAGATAACCGTGGTTCCTTCAGGCATTTGGAAATTGCTCCCAAGGATGAACCAGACTTTTTCTGAGGTCTTGGCTGATTTCTTTTGATTTTCCCATGATGTCAAGCAAAGAGGCACTGAGTTTGAAGGTAGGCCTTGAAATACATCCACAGGTACACCTCCAATTGACTCAAATGATGTCAATTAGCCTATCAGAAGCTTCTAAAGCCATGACATCATTTTCTGGAATTTTCCAAGCTGTTTAAAGGCACAGTCAACTTAGTGTATGTAAACTTCGGACCCACTGGAATTGTGATACAGTAAATTATAAGTGAAATAATCTGTCTGTAAACAATTGTTTGAAAAACTATAGAATTTTGCGTAGTGGTTGAAAAACGAGTTTTAATGACTCCAACCTAAGTGTATTTACTTCTGACTTCCAACTGTAGGTAGGGGTAAAGTGACTCGGCAACAGGATAGATAATAAGCAGTAGCAGCACCGTATGTGGTGAGTCAAAAAAGTTAGCGCAAAAGGGGTTCAATGCAGATAGTCCTGGTAGCTATTTGGTAACTATTTAGTAGTATTATGGCTTGGGGTCAGAAGCTGTTCAGGGTCCTGTTGGTTCTAGACTTGGTGGATCGGTACCACTTGCCGTGCAGTAACAGAGAGAACAGTCAAGAACTTCGATGGCTGGAGTCTTTGACAATTTATAGGGCCTTCCCCTGACATCGCCTGGTATAGAGGTCCTGGATGGCAGGGAGCTTGGCCCCAGTGATGTACTGGGCCGTACGCATTAACCTCTGTAGCGCCTTGGGGTCGGATGCCAAGCAGATGCCTTACCAAGCGGTGATGCAGTTAGTCAAGAAGCTCTCAATGGTGCAGCTGTAGAGCTTTTTTAGGATTTGAGGGCTCGTGCCAAATCTTTTTAGCTTCCTGACGGGGAAGAGGCATTGTCGAGAATTCTTCAAGACTGTTTTGATGTGTGTGGACCATGTTAATTAATTAGTGATGTGTACACCGAGGAACTTAAAGCTCTTGACCCGCACCACTACAGCCCTGTAGATGTGGATGGGGGCGTGTTTGGCCCTCCGTTTCCTGTAGTCCATATTCAGCTCCTTTGTCTTGCTGACGTTGAGGGAGAGGTTGTTGTCCTGGCACCACACTGCCAGGTCTCTGACCTCCTCCCTATAGTCTGTGTCATAATCACTGGTGATCAGGACTACATCGTTCCATCAGCAAACTTAATGATGGTGTTGGAGTCATGCGCGGCCACGCAGTCATGGGTGAACAGGGAATACAGGAGGGGACCAAGCACGCACCCCTGAGGGGCCCCCGTGGTGACGGTCAGCATGGCAGATGAGTTGTTGTCTACCCTCAGCGCCTGGGTGCGGCCCATCAGGAAGTCCAGGATCCAGTTGCAGAGGGAAGTGTTCAGTCCCAGGGTCCTGAGCTTAGTGATGAGCTTGGAGGGCAATAAGGTGTTGAATGCTGAGCTGTAGTCAATTAACAGCATTTTCACACATGTTCCTCTTGTCCAGGTGGAGTGCAATAGAGATTGCGTCCTGAGGCTGCTTTGAGAGGACATTTCTCATGGCCTGGGATGTCTTTCACTGGCAAGGTAGACTGAGAGAATAACCTGAAAATAAATGATTCAGATGAAGATGAAGAAAGAACAGCGAAGAAAGAACTGAGAGGAAAGTGTGTGGAAAAAGAGACTGAAAGGCAGAGAGAGAGAGAGAGAGAGAGAGAGAGAGAGAGAGAGAGAGAGAGAGAGAGAGAGAGAGAGAGAGAGAGAGAGAGAGAGAGAAAAGAGAGCAGAGAAACAAGTTAAGAAAACAATGGTAGAAATAGAGAGCGGTAGAGAGGTGTTGTGTGAAGGTCTTGGTTTCTGTGTGCTAAGGTGGAGCTGGGTGCGGTGCGGAGGCTTGTTTTGCATGGATATACATACCCAGACAGGCTGTTTATTAATGCCCTGCCTCTCTCCTGGCGGTGATGGAGTGATGTGGTGTGCGGCGGACGGTAGCAGCCTTAGACCCCGACAGCCCCCGACCCCTTGACCCCACCCGCCATGCAGCTCATCAAAGTTGCAGATATACGCATACATACACTACATGGCCAAAAGTATGTGGACACATGCTTGTCGAACATCTCATTCCAAAATCACGGGCATTCATATGGAGTTGGTCCCCGCCTTTGCTGCTATAACAGCCTCCACTGTTCTGGAAAGGCTTTCCACTAGATGTTGGAACATTGCTGCTGGGACTTTCTTCCATTCAGCCACAAGAACATTAGTGAGTCCGGACACTGATGTTGGGCGATTAAGCCTGGCTCGCAATCGGCATTCCAATTCATCCCAAAGTGTTCGGTGGGGTTGAGTTCAGGGCTCTGTGCAGGCCAGTCAAGTTCTTCCATATCGATCTTGACAAACCTTTTCTGTATGGACCTCACTTTGTGCACACGGGCATTGTCATGCTGAAATAGGAAAGGGCCTTCCCCAAACTGTTGCTACAAAGTTGGAAGCACAGAATCGTTTAGAATGTCATTGTACACTGTAGCCTTAATATTTCCCTTCACTGGAACTAAGGGGCATAGCCTGAACCATGAAAAACAGCCTCAGACCCTTATTCCTCCTCCACCAAACGTTACAGTTGGCACTATGCATTGGAGCAGGTAGCATTCTCCTGGCATCCGCCAAACCCAGATCTGTCAGACTGCCAGAGAACATGTTTCCACTGCTCCAGAGTCCAATGGCGGCGAGCTTTGCACCAATCCAGCCGACGCTTGGCATTGCGCATGGTGATCTTAGGCATGCGTGCAGCTGCTCGGCCATGGAAACGCATTTCATGAAGCTCCCGACGAACACATTTTGTGCTGATGTTGCTTCCAGGCAGTTTGGAACTCGGTAGTGAGTGTTGCGACCAAGGACAGACGATTAATACGCGCTACGCACTTCAGCACTCGGTGGTCCCGTTCTGTGAGCTTGTGTGGCCAACACTTTGCGGCTGAGCCGTTGTTGCTCCTAGATGTTTCCACTTCACAATAACAGCACTTACAGTTGACCGGGGCATCTCTAGCAGGGCAGAAATTTGACGACCTGACTTGTTGGAAAGGTGGCATCCTATGACGGTGCCACGTTGAAAGTCCCTGAGCTCTTCAGTAAGGCTATTCTGTTGTCAATGTTTGTCTATGGAGATTGCATGGCTGTGTGCTCTGGTGTGGCTGAAATAGCCACATCCACTAATTTGGAGGGGTGTCCATATACTAGTGCACATACACACACGCACAGACACACAAACATTCATATGCACACACATCCATATGCACTTACTCAGCTCCTGATACACTCCTAATACACCCCCCACACACAAACACACACACACGACCCACGACCACACACACACGCCAAGACTTTATCTCCGCCATCAATTTCTGCTCTGCATATAGCTGAAGCTGCTTATGCATGTGCTCCTGAGCTGTACTTTATCAAAGGGCCTATCCTGGGCTCCCAGCCATGCATTATTAAACACACCCAATCAGTGGGATCGGCAGTAGGCAGCAGGCAGGCAGGTACAGTACAGTACAGTACACCACAGCACCACAGCAGCCAGGGGCTGCTAGAATCACTCTCATCCACACTCTAAGCCTTATCATTGACCGTGGCTCAATAGAGCAAACGTGCCCTGTCGCTCAATGTGCCTTGTCACTAGAAGGGTTTAAATGTGAAGAGTCAAGTGTCAAGCGTAAGGAGTCTAAAGTGTTTTATCTGGTGGGGAGGAGGTTCTGTTTGGTGTGGGAGTGTTGAAATCAGAGTGTCATCTATTCAGATGTCTAGAATGTAACATATCATTTATAGGATGTGCTGTGGGGTGTGTGTGTTAGATATGTAGATGCATTACATTACCCAATGCTCTACAGTTTTAGGTTTTTTCCCTTAGCAGGTGCAGGAGTTCAGTCAAGGTAACCATCTGGTCTCTCTCCTCACCCCCTTCTCACCCCTCCCTCCGTCTGACAGAAATCTGGAACACTTACAGCATCAGGGCAGGAAGTCGAGCCCAACAGTACAGGTGTGTGTTACTCTATGGCGGTCAGTGCCATTTAAGATGAGGGAGGACGATTCTTTTTTATCATGAGAATGGCCTTATTTCTATTATAGCATATTGAAAGTCATTCATATTCCATTCACCCAGTTCAATGTAACATTGATAGTTTTAAGCTACTACATGATGCTCGAATTTGCCCTATACCCATCATGAGGTTGTTACAACCTAGCCTATGAATGAAAGTTTACAATGTCGAGAGAACATTTTGAGGTGACAGACAGTGACACATGGACAGACAGTGACACATTCAATATCGCCTTGCACACTCTTGCCTGCATCTAGCTGATCTAGGGTGTAATCATTAGTCCAACAGTTGCAAACGAGAATTTCTATTGGACAAATTCTGATATGTTTATCCCTGTTTCGTTTCGTTTGCTTCCGTTTAAGAAACGTTTTTCAACAGAATTGGCGGAATGAGTACACCCCTGATCACACGTAAACACAGTTCACTTTCATAGCAGCCACGTATTCCTTCTCACATCTACGTGCTCTCCTCCTCTCACCTTTTCCCTTCATTTGTGGACTTCAATACACAACACATCAGCTGTATGTGACCAGGCGAAAAAACATTTCCAAGCCAAACCATATCATAACCGCTACAGACAGCCTACATCGTTGCCACCATATTAGCTAAAGTAACGTCATAGTCAACATAATTACAGTGGGGGGAAAAAGTATTTAGTCAGCCACCAATTGTGCAAGTTCTCCCACTTAAAAAGATGAGAGAGGCCTAGGTACACGTAGGTACACGTCAACTATGACAGACAAAATGAGAAAAAAAAATCCAGAAAATCACATTGTAGGATTTTTTATGAATTTATTTGCAAATTATGGTGGAAAATAAGTATTTGGTCACCTACAAACTTGCAAGATTTCTGGCTCTCACAGACCTGTAACTTCTTCTTTAAGAGGCTCCTATGTCCTCCACTCGTTACCTGTATTAATGGCACCTGTTTGAACTTGTTATCAGTATAAAAGACACCTGTCCACTACCTCAAACAGTCACACTCCAAACTCCACTATGGCCAAGACCAAAGAGCTGTCAAAGGACACCAGAAACAAAATTGTAGACCTGCACCAGGCTGGGAAGACTGAATCTGCAATAGGTAAGCAGCTTGGTTTGAAGAAATCAACTGTGGGAGCAATTATTAGGAAATGGAAGACATACAAGACCACTGATAATCTCCCTCGATCTGGGGCACCACGCAAGATCTCACCCCGTGGGGTCAAAATGATCACAAGAACGGTGAGCAAAAATCCCAGAACCACACAGGGGGACCTAGTGAATGACCTGCAGAGAGCTGGGACCAAAGTAACAAAGCCTACCATCAGTAACACACTACGCCGTCAGGGACTCAAATCCTGCAGTGCCAGACGTGTCCCCCTGCTTAAGCCAGTACATGTCCAGGCCCATCTGAAGTTTGCTAGAGTGCATTTGGATGATCCAGAAGAGGATTGGGAGAATGTCATATGGTCAGATGAAACCAAAATATAACTTTTTGGTAAAAACTCAACTCGCCGTGTTTGGAGGACAAAGAATGCTGAGTTGCATCCAAAGAACACCATACCTACTGTGAAGCATGGGGGTGGAAACATCATGCTTTGGGGCTGTTTTTCTGCAAAGGGACCAGGACGACTGATCCGTGTAAAGGAAAGAATGAATGGGGCCATGTATCGTGAGATTTTGAGTGAAAACCTCCTTCCATCAGCAAGGGCATTGAAGATGAAACGTGGCTGGGTCTTTCAGCATGACAATGATCCCAAACACACCGCCCGGGCAACGAAGGAGTGGCTTCGTAAGAAGCATTTCAAGGTCCTGGAGTGGCCTAGCCAGTCTCCAGATCTCAACCCCATAGAAAATCTTTGGAGGGAGTTGAAAGTCCGTGTTGCCCAGCGACAGCCCCAAAACATCACTGCTCTAGAGGAGATCTGCATGGAGGAATGGGCCAAAATACCAGCAACAGTGTGTGAAAACCTTGTGAAGACTTACAGAAAACGTTTGACCTGTGTTATTGCCAACAAAGGGTATATAACAAAGTATTGAGAAACTTTTGTTATTGACCAAAAACATATTTTCCACCATAATTTGCAAATAAATTCATTAAAAATCCTACAATGTGATTTTCATAGTTGACGTGTACCTATGATGAAAATTACAGGCCTCTCTCATCTTTTTAAGTGGGAGAACTTGCACAATTGGTGGCTGACTAAATACTTTTTTTCCCCACTGTAATAGAACTAACGTGTTAGTAAACCCGCTACAATCATGTACAGTGTACAGTCAATAAGCAGTTTAGCAGTTACACCGGCGGGCCCAGGTGGCAATACATTTGAAAAACCAATAGCTTAACTTGACTTGGAAGAGTTCCAGTGTTGTGTAGGATAGTCATAGCCAGCTAGCTAACATAGCAAAACTCTCATTGAGCCCGGTGTTTGAGTAGGCTAGCTGCATTTGCTAGCTAAGGAAGTGAAAATCTCTCTCTCTCTCTCTCTCTCTCTCTCTCTCTCTCTCTCTCTCTCTCTCTCTCTCTCTCTCTCTCTCTCTCTCGCTCCTCTCTCTCTCTCTCTCTCTCTCTCTCTCTCTCTCTCTCTCTCTCTCTCTCTCTCTCTCTCTCTCTCTCTCTCTCGCTTCTCCTTCATTTTTGAAACAATACATTTGTTCAAAACTGTTCAACTATTGTCTTTCTATCTCTTTGAGTCAACTACTCACGTCCTTATATGCACTGCAGTGCTAGCTATCTTTAGCTTATGCTTTCAGTACTAGATTCATTCTCTGATCCTTTGATTGGGTGGACAACATGTCAGTTCATGCTACAAGAGCTCTGATAGGTTGGAGTGCGTCCTCCGGAAGTTGTCATAATTACTGTGTAAGTCTATCGAACCATGAGCCTTCTCGGTTTTGCATTGCAGTCAATGTACCCAGAGGAAGACGGAAGGTAGCTGTCCTCCGGCTACACCATGGTGCTACCCTACAGAGTGTTGTTGAGGCTACTGTGGACCTTCATTGCAAAACAGTGTGTTTAATCAATTATTTGGTAACGTGAAATTATTTCAGATCACTATTTTTTTATTCATGAAATTGACTGAGGAGGATGGTCCTCCCCTTCCTCCTCTGAGGAGCCTCCACTGGTGTTACTGTAACACAGTGTCTGTGACTTCACCCACCCAAACATGTACATGTCGGGCCAGGTGCGGGCTAGAGAGCCTTGTATCATTGGAATTGTTCAACAACTCCTTTAACGTTGACAGATTTGTGTGTCTTTTATTTGATTTTATTGGCTTCAGGCTTTCGGTATTATTTTGTAATAAATTATAACTATTTTAACACTGATACTGATAGTCATTTTAATACTGGTTTAATTGTAATACTGATACAGAGTTGTATTCAGAAATCAGTTCCCATTGCTTTTCTAGTAAATTACCCTTCAGGAGGTTGTATGTATTGTTCAGTTTGCCAGGTCACATAGATATGAACATAGCTAGCTATAGGCCTACCTTTTTGACCTCCCAAGGCAATGTCCTTGTGTTCCTTGTCCTCACAGACACATTTCTCCAACAACTTTTGATTTGTTTCAGGTGACTTGCGTGAATACTTAAGGGTACGGGCAGTAGCTGTTGGGATACCAATGAGCTAATAATGTCAGCGTTCAACTTTGACATCTACAGCATGGACAGTGGAGGGGGTGGCGGCGAGGAGGGGTGGGGTGCACTCTGTATTGGTCATCAAGGTGACCACTGTGTGGGAAGGTGCGTCCGGCTGCGGGTGACCGCTGCGCTCTCCAGCGAGGCCACCCTGTGTGTCCGTCACGCCTCTGACCGTGCCTCTGACTGCCGTGGAGCCCGTGGCCTTTGCAAATGAGGAGCAGGAATGCGGAAGACAAAATGCATGAGGAGGGAGAAACTGAAAGACAGGGGAGATGCAGAGATGGAAGGGAGAGGTGAATGTAACCCCCTCCACCCCAGCCCCATCATACCATGCATATTCAGAGATTGACCTCGGAGAGTGAGCCGACACAGGCTACTAAAACGCTGTCATGTTCAAGAATGAGATGTGGACATTTTGTGGTGTTTACGAGTCTGTGTTTGGTTAGCTTGGGTTGCTGTGGGGCACAGCGTCTATGACCTGTGGGATCCTGTCGGAATGTGTTCTTCCAGGCGTCTGAGACTCCCATCAGGCAGCCCCATGGCGGATGTGTGGAGTGGTGCCAGGCCTGACTGGATCCCCCGCTCGCTGGGGTGATGCTGGCCAGCTTTCCTACCTCTAGAACGAGCCAAAATGCCCCCACCACCAACCCCCAACTCCTGTATCGAGGATTAGAGGAAATTAGCTCCCCAAATGATGATATCAGCCAACTAATTTCTCATAAATTAATTCCTCTTGCCTACGTTGATGGTGTTGATAATGTTTCTTTAAAGTTGTTGTCAAAGTTGCTCATGGAATATGGAAGATCAGTTGCGCACATTTATTTTGCCTAAACATTTTTATTTCACTGTATTCAATATAAAAATGAATACATGATGATATGGGCATATTCAGTTGAGGAGTTTGGGCTGATGATCACTACTGTTTGCTGCTGAACATTTCGAAATAAGAAAAGGTTTGGAATCATCAGATTTTCAGATTTCGTCTGCATGCAGTCTTGTCTTTCCCCTAAAGCATAAATCTAAGTTTATAACCATCCAATAACATTATAGGTCCTAAACAAACGAGTCAATTAGGTTTCCAATGCAGTCAGAGCTTTCTTATAGCTGTGACACACAGACACCGTCTGTACATTCAGTCTGATGCAGATCCATTGAGTCCGGCGGCTATTTAAATGTTTACATTTACATTTTAGTCATTTAACAGACTCTCTTATCCAGAGCGACTTACAGTAGTGAGTGCATACATTTTTATACTTTTTCTCACTGCCTTTATCTCCACAGCCACTCTTTCTCTCCTCCCGTCTCGGCTGATGATGACTGTTCTCCCCTGATGACTGCTAAATGACCCATGACCACTCGCCGTATTTGCTTAACACTGAGCACAAATGGTAACTCGGCTGATCTCTGTTGCAGCTAGACTGTGCAGCCAGGGGAGAAACTCCATTACAAGCAACCAGCGACATCTTTAGAGCAATGACCTCTAATACACCTGCACTTCACCACTCTGCATGGGAAACAAGATGGCCACCATGACAATGGGGTATGTAAAAGGCCTGCTTGGTAAAAGGGAATGTGTTAACCTCTGAACTGAACTACACCTTAGCCATTAGTATAAGGGTATTATCAGGGTATAGGGTAACCTGAGGACAAAACAACAGTCAAATGTGTCCAGTGAAGGGGTCAGCTGGGGGTTACAAGTGGTAGGCCCAACGGCTTAAAAGTACCTAAAGTTGATAGGAAAAAAACATTTCTGCCAAAGTTCAGAGAAATCGTAGTTCTCCTAAAGACGATGGCGTCAGGGTGCACTCTTCCCGATTTCCCAACATGCCATAACTCACCACCGAGGACATGTGCTTCCTGCTGAGGGTGTCGTGCTTTGAGGGTTTTCAAACACAACCATGTTTTAACTTATTAAAATACACTCTGTCAGCACATTTCAGAAATTATGGGCTAGATTAAACACCAACTTTGACCCACCTGTCAGGGAATACAAGCTTTTTTGTTGAGGGAGATTAATGCTCTCCTCTAACATTTTCTCAAGGCCCTCAGAATGTAAATCAGTGCCTAAGAGCAGTGTCACAGAGATTAGTCATTAGGTGAGGTGGAACATTGATTTTTTATTTGGCTATGTAAATTTGTTTTCTACCCTATTTGTACAGTGACACAGGCTTTATGTTTACAGGACTACTTGGCCATCACAGAATTTTCCAGAAATGAAAGATTAGCTCACTTTTTTGGAAAGTTGTGTGGAAGAAATCAAACTTCCACTCTGATTTACCCTCTTTCTGTATCCTAGTTTATAGGTATAGGCTTATTGCAAATCCCTGAATTACATTGAATATTACCTCTTGATGTTAGATTTGTTGTTTGTGAACCTGAAAAGCTTGTGTGGAAATATGCATCCTTGAGTAATCGATATCCTTTGACGGCTGAAAAGTTGTTTCTCCAATACACTTCCACTTCATCAAGCAGATTTTCATTACTTTATAAAAGTGTGTTAGTTTACAATGTGGGGGGCTTTGCTTGCTAGATTCTCACCTGTCTCCAAAATACACAGACAATCAAACCACATGTAAAATTCAAGGCAAAAAAATTATTAAAGCTCCAAAAGCAACAACTGCCAAAAGCAGAGATATTATAATTCATGGTATAAGAAAACCTGTAAACAAAGGTGTATATGTGATGGTGCTGAAAGACAGGAATTTTCCTCTGAATCTAAACTAAAACCACTGGGGGGTTTGGAGGTCAAAGAGGTCACATGGTAGGGTCAAGAGGTCATGACCCAGACCTTGCTCATGTCCCTTCCTTCCCCCTCCAGGCCCAGCCCACGACCCACCCCCATGTTACTCGCTTGAACAAGTAAACAGCAATCAATGGAGCCAACGGAGGTATCCATGATCCGACCTCCCGGCTCCTCCTCCTTAACATCCCTGAGTAAATGGCTGGAAGGCATGAAGCAACAGCAGGCCTCTCTGGAGTTGTCCATCGGTTTAAGGAATCAACAGAAACATGGAGGGGAGGGCAGGAGGGGGAAGGCAAGGGATGTGTGGACGAGCTCAGGCTACACAGGTTACACCTATAGCTCAGCTCCAATTGATCCACTCACCTTGCTACAGTCCATATCCTAATCTCTTAGCGCTTTCTTTCTTTCTTTCTTTCTTTCTTTCTTTCTTTCTTTCTTTCTTTCTTTCTTTCTTTCTTTCTTTCTTTCTTTCTTTCTTTCTTTCTTTCTTTCTTTCTTTCTTTCTTTCTTTCTCTCCTCTAACGCTCACTGCTGGTTTCTATTTAGGACCAGCTTGTTTGTTAACTACAACTGGCCCTTTTTACAAACAGAGCAACCAAGTGCCCTGTAAATATGCTGGAAAATTGAACATTTCACTGAACGGTAAAGTCAGTTTCCACCTTGATGTAGCAGGTGTGCAGGAGCTTTATTAATGCTGCTGAAAAAACCCTGTTACAAGACACGTCGCTAGAGCCCCTCAGCACTTCCGTTTAGCCCTCCACGGTCTGCGTCGCTTGGGTGCACAGCCGGACGAATCGAGGGCGTGTTTTGACTGCGGCACCGCCATACATCCCTCAGAAGTCGCTGTGTGTTTGTCAGATCAGGGAAGCAGATAGCGCTGCCGCACTCTGCCGAGGCGTGTCAGAAATATGCTCCCCGAGCCAGAGTGCCCCGTGGCACTGTCAAGTGAAATTAGAAAAAAATTAAGACATTCATCTGAAGGACAACCAATGGGAGCCCAAAGACAGCCAGGAGTGAGGAGTGAGTGAGTTGACGTATGGCGCTGCCATTTGCAGTATCCATTCGAGTGCGTTCATTCATGGGAGTGTAAGTGTGGTTTCATAGACGCGCAAACGTCACTTTCTCACCTCTGTGACAGTGAGAATAGACAGTGTGATGATCAGTGCGCTGCTTCTCGCTGAGTTAGATTAGCTATGATAATATGATAACAGTAATTGTGCCTGTCATAATTGCTCAATCACAGAGAATATCCCCAGGGCCTCTGCGGAAACAGCCCGGCTCCCATTACTGTACAACCATTTATTATAATGGCAGAGAGATTGGGCTAATTCTCCCGGATTATGGCTGGCACTGTTCCTCCCATGTATTATTTTGTGCACCAATCATATCATTGTTAAACTGACATGTAAATGTATTTGCCTTGTTCTCGTAATAAGTTTATTCAACTGGTTGCGTAATCCCTGTGTAATCCATGGACGTACATATTGTGATGTAATTTAGATTAGTGTATGCAAATCTAAATTAACATACATAAAAGCAAGATAATTAAACCAGACAAGCCACTTAGTTAATAGTAATCAGAATAGACCCAGACAAGTCAAGGGTCTTGTGAATGTTAATTTACTAGATCAGAGCGCAGTAAACATCGCTCTGTTCTCGGCCCTCACTGTCCCCTGATGAAAAACAATGAGCGAGAGAGAGGGAGGGAGGAGAGCGAGGGAGAGAAAGAGAAATAAGGGCAGACATTAGAAGTGATGGGGACAGAGAGAGAGAAATAGGAGGAGAGAGCCACCAACGACAAGACCACCTTACAGTTGAATTTACTGTCAGATTTTTCCCTGAGAATCCAGCCTGAAAACCCCTATAGCCGTTCCGGCAGAAACAAAAGGGAAAAGAAAAGAAAAAAAACAGCTGAGGGTGTAAATAATTCATGCAGACAATATGACTTTTTTATGTAAATTCAGTGCATTAACCCTCTATTATAATGATGGACGAGAGATATGGGGTGATGTTTCCTTGGTAAGAGCTAATGGATGACCATCATAAATTCACTGCACATTTTATTGTGTTGCCGGGAAAATTGTGCCTGCAGGCAACGTTGTTTACTTTTATGTCGAAAGAAATCCTGCCGTCTTCAAAAGGGGAAGAGAGAGAGAGAAAATAATGGGGCCCACACAGAGTGGCTTGTTCCGCACCTTTTGCCACATCAGGAGCAAACGGTCCCCCGACTGTGTGTGTGGAGTGTGTGGTGTGTGTGCTTCCTCACCCTCCTCTTCCTCCTCTTCATCCCTCTCTACCTCAGTGCACAGCAGGACCTACTACCATTAGCCAAATTATACTCCTCTACCTCCCTCTGATTAGAAAGTACACTTTCCCTCCCTCCGTCACATCTTCCTTACTTTAGAAGGGGGGTGTTGGCCAGTGTAGATATCTAGCTTCATTTACAAGAAAATAGCCAGTGTGTAGTGGTCAGTGTTTTTTTTTTTTTTTTTTTTGGGGGGGGGGGTGGATCAGCTTAATATTGCAGATAGATTGTATCTTCTATCAATGTAATTGTCTGCATCATTTCCAATCCCCCATGTTTTTTATATATATACTCCCCTTTATTACTTTTCAACCCCGCCATCCTTTCCCTACTTGGAGTAAATTAGTGAACAACAATGCCCAGGCCTCTACTTCCGGTCTATACTTACTATCTACACCTTATGGACACAGTTAATTTTACAATAATTATATTATATATATATATATATATATATATATATATATATATATATATATATATATATATATATATATATTTTTTTTTTTTTTTTTGGTTTTGGTTTGTTTTTTTGCTCCTGAACTTCTTCTACTCTCAACCTCTCCGATAATTTTCATGATGTCCATCCGGTTTGCTTCTATATGCCATATCTTTCTAACTGTGCTCTTTCCCAAAAGCTCCCAACATACAACCTATATACTTATTATGGACACAGTATGCTTACATTATTAGCTATCTTTGTTATTATTTGTTGTTATTTGTTATTAGTCCCATCCTTCAACTCTATTCAATACCTCCCATCTATCTCTTAACACCATCCATATAGGATTTCTATTTGCCATATATATTTCAACCGTACTGTGATGTTTTACAAAAGTTCTGAACCTTTCTATTCTCATTGCTTCTACAGATTGTGAATTAAAAATAAACATTTTTGCTAAAAGTATTATTATATTATTGATCGATTGACTATGACTTTTCAGATCACCCAGTAATGCTATCTGCAAGGTTAGCTCCAGGTAAATATTGCAATCCTTTAGCCATTCCTGGACCTGTGTCCAAAAACAAGCTACAAATGGACAGAACCAAAACAAATGATCTAATGATTCTGTCTCTTCACAGCAAAATCTGCAGAGCTGGGAAGATTGTATCCCCCATATAAATAACATTCTATTGGTAGCAAGAATTTTATATAATAATTTAAATTGAAAGATTCTAATTTTTGAATCCGGTGTCATTTTGCGTGTCAGTTCATAAACACTATGCCATGGGATCGGTACGTCAAAGATCTTTTCCCAACTATTTTGCAATCTATATGGGACGGCTGTCAATCCTTTGGTCCTTAAGTGAAACTGATATACTTTTTTATTTATCACAGTTTTCCTTGTGGTCAGTGTTTCTCTTTCTTAGTATGGCACTTGGTATCATTGACACTCAATACGAAGAGGGTGTTAGCAATTTGTATGCAAGACCATAATCAAAAAAGCCAATTGATATCAGGTAATCAACTGTTTTGTGATATAGTGAAAATAATTGTCAATTTATTACAGTTCACCAGACACTTTATAGTAACTTCTTATTGATAAAAGGGTGGTGGGGTTGGATATAGAGGTACAATCAGCCACTAGTTAGTCAGTCTATCCTTCTCCTGTCTGCCCGTGGCCTTCCCTCAGGCCAAACTGACTTACTGTATCTCTCTCCCCCTTCTCCTCCGACCCTCCTCTCCTCCTCCACGTTCCCCCCATCTCTGATTTATCCTTTAACATGAGCTCCCTAATTAACAGTAAAACTAACTGTCTCCAGTGCCATGTTTCAGCAATGTTTCAGGGTTTTTAGCATCAGCCGAGGCATCTTTCGCTAAACCTCGTGGGGCCTGATGAAGGACTGGGCTTGCTTCAAACATATGAGTGACAGCAAAGAAAGAAGAAGAATTCCCCCTATCTAGATTTAACGTAGATTTCAAATGTGTAAAGAAATGCCAAGAATAGATAGACTAGTCAGTGCTGTGTTGGTACATTTAAAGGGAATATGTAGAGGGAATGTTACATGGTAATATTATTATCCATGTGTTTAATTGTTGTCAACATCACTCAAGTTAAAATGCCACTGTGGTGGTTCTGTTGTGTATGCCAGTCTATCAGCAAGTCCCTGTGTTTCAAAGGGAGAGGCCAGACTATGCACACACACACAAACACACGTGCACACACACACAGTGGTAGTGATGCAGAGGGGGAGCAGATGGTGGGAGCCAGCTGTTCCTCACCGTCTGGCAGTGGGCACCTGGTGGTGCTCCAGCGGACACGCCGTTGCATCACACACATACACACAGTATATACAGCGTCAGGGAGCACACACACACACACACCACTCACACGCACACACACAAACATCCATCAATCACATCACATCACACACACACATCTGGGCACCCCAGCTCATCAGGCTTCCATGCTGGGGACGTACTGCATCACTCATCCCCCCAAGGACACGTCACCACCGCCCATGCCCATGGAGAACCCCCTGGCATGGGTTACATACCTGCGCAGGACTGCAGAGACCAGAGACCCCTGCTAACTAGCTGAGATAGCATAGTGAGACCCAGGTGGGTGGTATGGCTCACTGTACAGTTACGTTGCTGTACCCAGGTGAGTCTGAGTTCACCTCTCCCAGCTCTCCCAGGGTAATCTAAATGGCTTGGCTAAGTGGTTAAAGCAGGAACCATGTATGTTGCCCTGGATAAGGTTGCCTGCTAAACATATAGATGATAATTACCAACACAGCTGTCTGGTGCCATGTGCTCTAGTAGGTCTCGCCTCAGTGCCGGGTCCTCCGAGAGTTTCACCGCTTTATGTTGCTAATTTCTCAATTTGTCCGGTGCTTTCTTCTTATGCCGGTTAATCTTGCTCCGTCGGCAGACGGCTAATGTAATGTTTTACATGCTAATATACAGAATCACCCCACGTTCCGTCCGCTTTGTCAAATCTAGGCCAATTGACGTGTCCTGATGATTCTCCTCGATGAGAGCCAGAGAGACTCGTTCTCAGCAGCTGTAGATTTAAAAAAAATTAATTGATATCAAACGTGAACAAACAATACTGTTCATGGAGCCCATCCTCACCAGGGATTTTCTTATAATAAGACGTACATAAGAAGTCGGGTGAATTAATCAAATGTTTTGTTTGAATGGCAAATGAACAATCCTCTATAGGTATTTTAGCGAGTCGATTTTGTTGGTTGCTGTTGCCAGAAGTGCCATCCTGTGCCTGTGGCAAAGCAGGCAGCACTCTGTACAGTGGAGGCCCACCTCGAAGGCCGAAGGCTGTCTAAAGGGACCTCTTCTCCATTGCAGTAGCTGGGGGATAACCAACAACCAAAGCAGTGGTGGTAATGCTTGGCCTTCCTTTCCCCCCTTTGCGGGCACTTTGAGGCTGTTTATCTAGAACATAATAACAAGTTGTTTTATTCATGTTGGTGATGCCGAGTCCCGGTGCCCTCCTGAGAATCCTGAGAGATGGGGTTCCAGGGCAGTTGTTGTGTATTAGAGTAAAGGATGCAGTCACTTTTGTGTTTGGGTGCCCCATAGCACTGATGGAACACACACAGTACACTGAGAAGTCCCTCTGGTTTCAGGGGGCGGTTCGTTTGGGAAAAATATTGAGACCAATTAGGGCCCTTCTCTGTGATGTTGTGAGATGGTTGTGGGATTTGTATTTATTTATTTTTATTTCACCTTTATTTAACCAGGTAAGCCAGTTGAGAACAAGTTCTCATTTACAACTGCGACCTGGCCAAGATAAAGCAAAGCAGTGCGATAAAAACAACAACAACACAGAGTTACATATGGGGTAAACAAAACGTACAGTCAATAACACAATAGAACATCTATATACAGTGTGTGCAAATGTAGTAAGTTATGGAGGTAAGGCAATAAATAGGCCATAGTACAAAATAATTACAATTTAGTATTAACACTGGAGTGATAGATGTGCAGAAAATGATGTGGAAATAGAGATACTTGGGTGCCCATGAGCAAAATAAATAACAATGTAAATAACAATATGGGGATGAGGTAGTTGGGTGGGCTAATTACAGATGGGCTGTGTACAGGTGCAGTGATCAGTAAGCTGCTCTGACAACTGATGCTTAAAGTTAGTGAGGCAAATAAGTGTCTCCAGCTTCAGAGATTTTTGCAGTTCGTTCCAGTCATTTGCAGCAGAGAACTGGAAGGAATGGCGGCCAAAGGAGGTGTTGGCTCTGGGGATGACCAGTGAGATATACCTGCTGGAACGCATACTACGGGTGGGTGTTGCTATGGTGACCAATGATCTAAGATAAGGCGGGGATTTGCCTAGAAGTGATTTATAGATGACCTGGAGCCAGTGGGTTTGGCGACAAATATGTAGTGAGGGCCAGCCAACGAGAGCGTACAGGTCACAATGGTGGGTAGTATATGGGGCTTTGGTGACAAAACGGATGGCACTGTGATAGACTACATCCAATTTGCTGAGTAGAGTGTTGGAAGCTATTTTGTAAATGACATCACCGAAATCAAGGATCGGTAGGATAGTCAGTTTTACAAGGGCATGTTTAGCAGCATGAGTGAAGGAGGCTTTGTTGCTAAATAGGAAGCCAATTCTAGATTTAACTTTGGATTGGATATGCTTCATGTGAGTCTGGAAGGAGAGTTTACGGTCTAACCAGACACCTAGGTATTTGTAGTTGTCCACATATTCTAAGTCAGACCCACCGAGAGTAGTAATTCTAGTCGGGCGGGTGGGTGCAAGCAGCGTTCGATTGAAGAGCATGCATTTAGTTTTACTAGCATTTAAGAGCAGTTGGAGGCCACGGAAGGAGTGTTGTATGGCATTGAAGCTCGTTTGGAGGTTTGTTAACACAGTGTCCAGTGAAGGGCCAGATGTGTACAAAATGGTGTCGTCTGCGTAGAGGTGGATCTGAGAGTCACCAGCAGCAAGAGCAACATCATTGATATACACAGAGAATAGAGTGGGCCCGAGAATTGATCCCTGTGGCACCCCCATAGAGACTGCCAGAGGTCCAGACAACAGGCCCTCCGATTTGACACATTGAACTCTATCTGAGAAGTAGTTGGTGAACCAGGCGAGGCAGTCATTTAAGAAACCAAGGCTATTTAGTCTGCCAATAAGAATGCGATGATTGACAGAGTCAAAAGCCTTTGGCCAGGTCGATGAAGACGGCTGCACAGTACTGTCTTTTATCGATCTCGGTTATTATATCGTTTAGGACCTTGAGCGTGGCTGAGGTGCACCCATGACCAGCTCGGAAACCAGATTGCATAGCGGAGAAGGTACGGTGGGATTCGAAATGGTCGGTGATCTGTTTGTTAACTTGGCTTTTAAATACTTTCGAAAGGCAGGATGACATCTGTCTGACACTGGGGACTGTACTGTAGATATTATGTCCAGTGGAGAGGAGAGGGGATTGGCTGTGGGTCAGAGCTGTAAAAGAAACAGATTTGGAACTGCAGGGATATTCATAAGAGGCTGAATGCCGTCAGGTGTACACTCCTGATGAGACTGAGGCTGTCCTAATATGGACACCGTACAGTTGAACAACTATACTCATTGCCTTGCTGAATAGTTTTTCTACTGCAGTGTCATAGATTTGGGTTGAATTCATGTCTAAACACTTAAGAAATAAACTCCTAAACTCCTTGTGTCAAACCTTACCACACATGAGTTTGAGGTATTGTGGGTGTAGTATGAGTTCATTACTATGTTTTTACTGTGGTAATGACTGTATTATGCAACCTCTCTGAAGGTACTCAAAAATGATACAATTCCATCTACCAGATACGTCTTCTCATCCCTAATAGAGGAATCAGTAGACTGCAGCTTTGCTATGATAAGCCAATGAGAAAGACTTAGTGCTCTATTCAATCAGATCCGCTTTAGCCGGCATCAGCATAGCGGTTGTTTTGTCGGAGGTGGAACTGCATTAGAGCTGTCAAATCCACAAGCAGCTCCCGGCATTATACCTAATGCGGACGTTGTTATTGGCTACACGGAGTCACATTAAGAGAAATCCCATGCAGCCTTGTTTACAAGTTTGAATACTGGAATGTGATATGTAATCTACACCTCGATTAGGCTGATAGAAATCCTCATTATTTTGTTTAATGATTTTCAATTTGAGCGTCATTATTTCTATATAGCCTACACTTTCTCATTCTGAACTTCTAACGACAGTGGGATGGGTGTGGCTTCGTGACGAGGATCAAAGAGCAGCTGCTCACCGATTTGACAGCTCCAACGCAGTTACACCTCCGACACTGCCAAAACATCAGCTATGCTTGTGTCGGCTATCGCCCGTTAACGCTTGAATCTAAGCCTAAGGTGCGAATTACAGTTCTTCCTAACAACAGGGAGCGAAGGAAATGCATGCTCTCCTCCTCTCCTCATGTGAATTCTCTCTCAGCACGACCGTTGTTTAATGCCCAGCAATTAAAATATGAATCATCTTACTATTAATTAAGCCGGTTAAGTGCTAGTTGTGGTTTTATTAGTTCCGCCATTTGGAGGTCTAAGTGACAATCCTAATGGGGCCACTCTAAAAAAGACGATAATTGGTTTTGGCAATTTCATTTCCTTCCTCGCCGACCACTCAGTCGGCCACCCTCTTCGACCATCAATAATTCATCTAATTACTGATATTGTGGCGCGAGTCACTCTCAATTTAGGAGACAAACATGATTATTTCATAATAATGCCCCAAACATATGCAATTTCTCCTCTCTCCCCTTGCATTATTTCCTTCAATGTTTAATGACTTGTTAACACAATGGGCGAGAGCGATTCACTGATTCCAAATAAAACAACAAAAGAAGACTCCATCAGTGACCTTTCCGGCTAAATACCAGGCTGCCATTAGAATAAGCAGACTCAGAAATAGAACAAATATAGAACAAATTCCCAGTCCCCCACAATCCACACTTTATTGATAAATTGGAGCTTATTGCGAGAGAAGTACAGATTTACCCAGATTCAGGAGCTCGACAAATGGAGCGGGGGGCCAATCGGTACACCCTCAGCATCCCATAATGATCTCAATAATAACCCTGATGACAGTGTTGGACATAAAAGGGGCTGTGCTGCTGTGTGTAGTTTAGAGTATGGATGGGGTTGATTATGTGGAGCAGTAAAGCACTGAGAAACTCACTGAATATGCTGGAGGTAAATGAAGTCCCAAAGGTGTAATATTATCCCGCTGTAATAAGTCTGCCACTGTCAAAAGCTAGCTTTGCTCTTCTGTGTGTGTGTGTGTGTGTGTGTGTGTGTGTGTGTGTGTGTGTGTGCGTGTGCGTGTGCGTGTGCGTGTGCGTGTGCGCGTGCGCGTGCGTGCGTGTGTGATGCATGTGCTTGTGCACGTGCATGAGTGCGTGCATTTGCGCATGCGTGCATGCATATGTGTGTGTGTGTGGGTGTGTGCTTGCACGTCTACACATTGCTAGCTGAATCACACTCCATTTATTCTTCTTCTACGTTGCCAGTTTAAAACGTTCCTATTGTAAACTAACAGCAGATGGGGAAGAGAAACTCATCCATCCATCATCTTATAACTAATACAAGCGCTCTACCAAATGACTGAGCAGGGGAGCAGACCTTCATCTGGTCATGTGTCGGATGAGTGGCAATGGTCAGAGAGGGGAGCCAACCAACCCAAGCAGCAGCATCCTATGGGTGAGACACTGGAGCTGTGGTTTATTGTGAGCTCCGGGGCTATCAGATGCTACAATGCCGTGATTGGAAGGATGGCTCCGTCTCCTCTCTCCCTCTCTATGCCCAAATGCAATGCCCAAATGCAATGGCTCTCATTAGCCCACATTAGCCCTGTGGCGCTGAGGTCACACACAGAGGCTTGATTACATGACCATGACATACTCTCCCTTAAAGAGGGATCAGGGAGTACAAGTACACACACTTTCAATCGCTCTCTATTGCAAAACACAAGGTTAACTACATTTGTTCATGCCAATTCATGTACCCTTATTGTAAAGTGTTACCATAGGGTTTAAATTCCCAACACATACTGATGTGTTGAAATCAAAATGTATACTCAAAGACATACACTGTGTCAATACATATGTCAGCTCTCTGTCACACACACACACACACATATTCACACACACACACACACACACACACACAAACACACACACACACACACACACACACACACACACACACATTCAAGCTCTCTTGTAAGCTGGGCCCTAATTTATGTGCTCTCTGTCACCTGGAGTTCCATGGCAAATGGTCCAGGAACACTAGGAAGACACAAAGGACAATGCCCAAGGACTAGTCAGCCCTTCCCCCTCTGAGGGGCCAACATGTATATCTCTGTTACAGTATCCAGAGGACTGACTATTGAATGTGTGATATAATAATGCAATAGTATCTATGTTTGGTATCTATCTGAAACTTGTTCAAAGAGGATAACTCTGATGCTATCTATAATATGGATGTATGATCTCTTGCGGTAACTTGTATCTGTACAGGGTGAACTCTAAATTAATCTATGCAAAGGAGTTTTGTGTTTTCCTCTCAGGAATTCTGTCTTATTTGCATTGGTCTCATCCCCCACATAAGCCTTGAGACGCTGTGACACCTTGTGGAGATTGGGCCTTGGTGGTCAGGTTACACTGTAAACTAGGTATCATCTGATTGGTCAACGGTTGTTGGTTTTGGGTTGAGAAGATTACAACTTATAAATGGAATATAATGCCTTTGTTCTCTCTCTTATCCTGTATCCAGTCCATGGAAGAAGGTTGTATGACACATTCTCATTTCCTAGGTATCTCTCTGTTCATGCTTTGTCTTGTAAGTTAACCTTAGGATCTACAGTACCAGTCAAAAGTTTGGACACACTTACTCATTCAAGGCAAAGGGTGGCCACAAAGCTGTCATCAAGGCAAAGGGTGGCTACTTTGAAGAATATAAAATATCAAATATATTTTGATATGTTTAACACTTTTTTGGTTACTACATGATTCCATATGTGTCATTTCATAGTTTTGATGTCTTCACTACTATTATACAATGTAGAAAAAATAAAAAACAAAGAAAAACCCTTGAATGAGAAGGTGTGTCCAAACTTTTGACTGGTACTGTATATGCCTTGAAGTATATAATATAATATGCCATTTAGCAGACGCTTTTATCCAAAGCGACTTACAGTCACGTGTGCATACATTTTTACGTATGGGTGGTCCTGGGGATCGAACCCACTACCCTGGCATTACAAGCACCATGCTCTACCAATTGAGCTACAGATGACCACAAAGTATGCTTTGTTAATGTCAGTATTGCCTTGTAACTTAAGCTTTATGCCTTGTATGTTATTTCATTCATTTTACAATGTAATTAAATAAACTTGTATTTCGAATTTCATTCTCATGACCATACCTTAATCTTATTCAGATAAACGCATAATACTTCATTGCACATGGTTTTATTATAATGTGAAATGGAGTCAGATGACTATAATTCATTAAATGGGCTAATTGCTTAGTCTTATTACGTGTCGCATGTGAGGGGTATATAATATGCATATATGATAATTATTACACCACTACAGTAAATGGTGGCCCCTAGCGATATGTCATTAGGATTGTGGATTATATTGAGAACTTTGGAGGTAAAGTAAATGGTGACTTCTGACTTGTATCTTACGGATGATTTGGAGTATTATTGCTAACTTTGGAAGTCCTTTTCGGGTGAGTTCGTTTTTTCTAGCTTTTTGCATTTTGGAACAGTCCATATGTACAGTGGGGAGAACAAGTATTTGATACACTGCCGATTTTGCAGGTTTTCCTACTTACAAAGCATGTAGAGGTCTGTAATTTTTATCATAGGTACACTTCAAATGTGAGAGACAGAATCTAAAACAAAAATCCAGAAAATCACATTGTATGATTTTTAAGAAATTAATTTGCATTTTATTGCATGACATAAGTATTTGATACATCAGAAAAGCAGAACTTAATATTTGGTACAGAAACCTTTGTTTGCAATTACAGAGATCATACGTTTCCCGTAGGTCTTGACCAGGTTTGCACACACTGCAGCAGGGATTTTGGCCCACTCCTCCATACAGACCTTCTACAGATCCTTCAGGTTTCGGGGCTGTCGCTGGGCAATACGGACTTTCAGCTCCCTCCAAAGATTTTCTATTGGGTTCAGGTCTGGAGACTGGCTAGGCCACTCCAGGACCTTGTGATGCTTCTTACGGAGCCACTCCTTAGTTGCCCTGGCTGTGTGTTTTGGGTCGTTGTCATGCTGGAAGACCCAGCCACGACCCATCTTCAATGCTCTTACTGAGGGAAGGAGGTTGTTGGCCAAGATCTCGCGATACATGGCCCCATCCATCCTCCCCTCAATACGGTGCAGTCGTCCTGTCCCCTTTGCAGAAAAGCATCCCCAAAGAATGATGTTTCCACCTCCATGCTTCACGGTTGGGATGGTGTTCTTGGGGTTGTACTCATCCTTCTTCTTCCTCCAAACACAGCGAGTGGAGTTTAGACCAAAAAGCTATATTTTTGTCTCATCAGACAACATGACCTTCTCCCATTCCTCCTCTGGATCATCCAGATGGTCATTGGCAAACTTCAGACGAGCCTGGACATGCGCTGGCTTGAGCAGGGGGACCTTGCGTGCACTGCAGGATTTTAATCCATGACGGCGTAGTGTGTAACTAATGGTTTTCTTTGAGACTGTGGTCCCAGCTCTCTTCAGGTCATTGACCCGGTCCTGCCTTGTAGTTCTGGGCTGATCCCTCACCTTCCTCACGATCATTGATGCCCCACGAGGTGAGATCTTGCATGGAGCCCCAGACCGAGGGTGATTGACCATCATCTTGAACTTCTTCAATTTTCTAATAATTGCGCCAACAGTTGTTGCCTTCTCACCAGGCTGCTTGCCTATTGTCCTGTAGCCCATCCCAGCCTTGTGCAGGTCTACAATTTTATCCCTGATGTCCTTACACAGCTCTCTGGTCTTGGCCATTGTGGAGAGGTTGGAGTCTGTTTGATTGAGTGTGTGGACAGGTGTCTTTTATACAGGTAACGAGTTCAAACAGGTGCAGTTAATACAGGTAATGATTGGAGAACAGGAGGGCTTCTTCAAGAAAAACTAACAGGTCTGTGAGAGCCGGAATTCTTACTGGTTGGTAGGTGATCAAATACTTATGTCATGCAATAAAATGCAAATTAATTACTTAAAAATGATACAATGTGATTTTCTGGATTTTTTGATTCCGTCTCTCACAGTTGAAGTGTACCTATGATAAAAATTACAGACCTCTACATGCTTTGTAAGTAGGAAAACCTGCAAAATCGGCAGTGTATCAAATACTTGTTCTCCCCACTGTACATGTAAGTCTAATGTAAAGGATTGCTGTATCTTTCAGCGTTGCACCTGCCAGGCATAAAACGTTTTGATTATATATTCCATTAGATTCCCCAATATATAACGAACACATAGCCTACACAATGGTGCAAGCTACAGACCTTTTTAGGTTAAGGAATCTCATTTTCATAATTTGGCTCAAAAACTGATCAAGAAAGATGGAATGGTCTTAACATCAATTCGACAAGTGATGAAATAATTGATTACTGACAAACAATTGCGCATGCATAAAAAGGCAGAGAAAAACCCAATTCTAGAGATTAGTGTGCATTTGATTAGCAAACACCAGGGATTTGAAGGGAAATATATGCATTTTGGAACTCTTCTCTGACGAGATGAGTTCAAAAAACATTTATTGGGAAAAGAAACAAGACAAGTTTTGAAAATGTTGCCTCTTTAGAGCGAGAGTTGACGCTTTTGAAACAGAAATGTAAAGTGCTAGAAAAAGAGTGTCAAGACACTGGAGCACCGGGCCCACAGCTCTGCTTTGAGGCTGACCATTCAGGCACTGGTGATGTTACAGACAGACATAGTGGTGTTGTCTTTACAGGCGACTGTGGAGAGCGCAGCCGTACTCCAAGACGCACGTTCTGCTGCCCCCATATTCCATTGTCTCACTCCTCATAGACTAGCGAGTCCATTTAGGGCTGTAGCAGCTCATGAGCGAGAGTTGCACCCCTTCTTAAAAAACCAACACTCGATCCCTCCGATGTCAACAACTACAGACCAGTATCCCTTCTTTTTTTTATCTCCAAAACTCTTGAGCGTGCTGTCTTTAGCCAACTCTCTTGCTATCTCTCTCAAAATGACCTTCTTGATCCAAACCAGTCAGGTTTCAAGACTGGTCATTCAACTGAGACTGCTCTTCTCTGTGTCACGGAGGCTCTCCGCACTGCTAAAGCTAACTCTCTCTCCTCTGCTCTTGTCCTTCTAGACCTGTCTGCTGCCTTTGATACTGTGAACCATCAGATCCTCCTCTCCACCCTCTCCGAGTTGGGCATCTCCGGCGCGGCTCACTCTTGGATTGTGTCCTACCTGACCGGTCGCTCCTACCAAGTGGTGTGGCGAGAATCTGTCTCCGCACCACGTGCTCTCACCACTGGTGTCCCCCAGGGCTCAGTTCTAGGCCCTCTCCTATTCTCACTATACACCAAGTCACTTGGCTCTGTCATATCCTCACATGGCCTCTCCTATCATTGCTACGCAGACGACACACAACTAATCTTCTCCTTTCCCCCTTCTGATAACCAGGTGGCGAATCGCATCTCTGCATGTCTGGCAGACATATCAGTGTGGATGACGGATCACCACCTCAAGCTGAACCTCGGCAAGACGGAGCTGCTCTCCCACCCGGGGAAGGACTGCCGTTCCATGATCTCGCCATCACGGTTGACAACTCTGTTGTGTCCTCCTCCCAGAGTGCGAAGAGCCTTGGCGTGACCTTGGACCACACCCTGTCGTTCTCCGCTAACATCAAGGCGGTGACCTGATCCTGTAGGTTCATGCTCTACAACATTCGGAGAGTACGACCCTGCCTTACACAGGAAGCGGCATAGGTCCTAATCCAGGCACTTGTCATCTCCCGTCTGGATTACTGCAACTCACTGTTGGCTGGGCTCCCTGCCTGTGCCATTAAACCCCTATAACTCATCCAGAATGCCGCAGCCCGTCTGGTGTTCAACCTTCCCAAGTTCTCTCACGTCACCCCGCTCCTCTGCACACTCCACTGGCTTCCAGTTGAAGCTTGCATCTGCTACAAGACCATGGTGCTTGCCTACAGAGCTGTGAGGGGAACGGCACCTCCATACCTTAAGGCTCTGATCAGTCCCTACACCCAAACGAGGGCATTGAATTCATCCACCTCTGGCCTGCTGGCCCCCCTACCTCTGCGGAAGCACAGTTTGTCACAGTTCCCTCAGCCAGAACCCAGAAGCAGACCAGGACAAGGAGAGTTGAACGAAAGTGAGGGTTTATTTAGATTCAACCAAAGGTGCAGAATAATCCAGGGACAGAGCGGGCGGCGTGGATGAGTAGTTGGGTGTGCAGCACAAGGTCCAGTGATGGTTCGGCAGCCGCCGACCATCAGGCAGAGGTGGGGTGAAGGTTCCGGACGTGTGACTGCAGGTGGAACAAAAACGGAGGTAAGGACACAAAAACTCAACAAAGTACAAAACAACAAAACTCACGCAAGAACTCTAAACTGATACACAGACACCTACTGTTCATGGCTAACGATCCGGCAGGAACTGGATGTTGGGCCAGAGCCTAAGAAAGGTGCTGATTAGGCCCAGGTGTGCAGATTGCTAATGGGAAGCAGGTGCGGAAACCAGAGCGCTCCCCGGAGCGTTCCCGAACCCTCGGGAAACTGGAGATTACGACCAGGACCCGACTCAGACAGCCGGGATCGTTACAGTACCCCCCCTCCGGCCAGACGCCACCGGGCGGACTCCCCGGAGCGCCAGGATGGAGGCGGTAAAGTCCCTGATGAGATCCGCATCTAGGACCTGTCGCCGCGGAATCCAACTCCTCTCTTCAGGACCATACCCCTCCCAGTCCACGAGATACTGAAACCCCGGCCCCGCCGTCTGGAATCCATAATGCGACGCACCGTGTAGGCAGGACCACCTCCGATCATCCGAGGAGGAGGAGGGGAGGCGGAGGAGGCAACAGAGGACTGAGGAAGACAGGCTTGAGGCAGGAGACATGAAAGGTGGGATGGACTCTGAGCGTCCTCGGTAGTTTGAGTCGCACTGCCACTGGATTGATCACCTTCTCCACCACAAACGGACCAATAAACTTCGGTAACAACTTCCTAGACTCAGTCCGTAACGGAAGATCCCGTGTGGCCAACCAAACCCTATCTCCGATGGTATAGGTGGGAGCGGGGGTCCGGCGACGATTCGCCTGGAGCTGATACCGGTCCGAACCTCTAAGGAGTGCCTTTCTGGCCCGATGCCAGGTCCGGTGGCAACGACGAATCTGGGCCTGAACAGAAGGCACAGAGAGCTCCTTCTCCTGAGAAGGGAACAGGGGAGGTTGGTAGCCATACAGGCACTGGAAGGGAGACATCCCAGTGGCAGATGTAGGGAGAGTATTGTGGGCATACTCAACCCAAGGCAACTGAGAGGCCCAGGAGGTGGGGTTGGAAGAGACCAGACAGCGTAGCGTGGATTCCATCTTCTGGTTGGCTCTCTCCGCCTGACCATTGGATTGGGGGTGAAAACCAGATGTGAGACTGACTGTAGCTCCAATGGCCAAACAGAAGGACTTCCAGACAGCAGAGGTAAACTGAGGGCCACGGTCGGAAACGATATCACTGGGCAAACCGTGGACCCTGAAAACCTCCCTGACCAGGATCTCGGACGTCTCCGAGGCAGAGGGAAGCTTGGCAATAGGCACAAAGTGGGCGAACTTGCTGAACCTGTCCACGATAGTCAGAACGACCGTGTTCCCCTCAGAAGCGGGCAACCCCGTGACGAAGTCCAGGGCCAGATGCGACCATGGACGCCGGGGAATAGGAAGGGGGTGAAGTAGTCCAGAGCTGGGCCGATTGGTACTCTTATTCTGCGCACACACTGGACAGGCAGCCACAAAACCCCGAGTATCCTCGGCCATGGCAGGCCACCAAAAAGCGTCTGCGAAGAAACGCCATTGTCCGAGCCACGCCAGGGTGACAAGCCATCTTACTGGCGTGGGACCATTTGAGAACAGCAGGACGAACCGACTCAGGCACAAACAACCGACCGGGTGGACCGTTACCGGGACCGGGCTGAGTCCGAAGGGCCGCCAGCACCTCCTCCTCAATCCTCCACATAACTGCTCCCACGACGCAGTCCCGGGGAGAATTGTCTCGGTCTTGGCCCCACTCTCCTCCGTCTTGAGAACATCCGGGACAAGGCGTCCGCCTTGCCGTTCTTAGATCCAGGTCGAACGTCAGGACAAACTTGAATCGTCCGAAAAACAACGCCCACCTGGCCTGACGGGGAGTTGAGACGTTTAGCCGATTGCACGTAAGCAAGATTCTTGTGGTCAGTCCAGACAATAAACGGTTGCTCCGCCCCCTCCAACCAGTGGCGCCACTCCTCCAAGGCAAGTTTCACCGCGAGAAGCTCCCGGTTACCCACATCGTAATTCCTCTCCGCAGGCGAAAGGCGACGAGAGTAGTAGGCGCAGGGATGGAGTTTACTGTCCGTGGAGCATCGCTGCGACAGGATGGCGCCAACTCCCACATCAGACGCGTCCACTTCAACGACGAACTGACGGGCCGTGTCCGGTTGAGAGAGAATCGGTGCGTTGGTGAATCGCCTCTTCAAATCCAGAAACGCTCGATCCGCCTCCGGATTCCACTTGAAGGTCCTGATGCTGGAAGTCAAGGCAGTTAATGGAGCGGCCACACGGCTGTAATCCCCGGATGAATCTGCGGTAGAAATTCGCAAACCCCAAAAAATCTCTGGAGTTGCAATCTCGTACCGGGCTGGGCCCATTCCAGAACCGCTCTAACCTTCTCCTGATCCATCCTAATCTCACCCCTGGAGATGATGTACCCGAGAAAGGATGTAGTGTGGGCGTGAAACTCGCACTTCTCGGCCTTCACGAACAGGCGATTCTCCAACAATCGCTGCAGAACCTGCCGGACATGCTGGACGTGGTCGGAAGGTTCCTTCGAGAAGATCAGAATGTCATCCAGGTAAACAAACACGAAGAGACCGATCATATCTCTCAGGACGTCGTTCACCATACTCTGGAATACCGCTGGAGCATTGGTCAGTCCAAACGGCATCACCTGATACTCGAAGTGACCCATCGGTGTATTGAAACCCGTCAACCACTCGTCCCCTTCTCTGATCCGGACCAGGTGATACGCATTGCGTAGGTCTAGCTTGGTGAACACCGTAGCACCCTGTAAGGAGTCGAAGGCAGAACTCATCAAGGGCAGGGGATACTTGTTCTTGACCGTGATGTCATTCAACCCCCGAGTAGTCAATACACGGTCGAAGAGAGCCATCCTTCTTTCCCACAAAGAAGAAACCTGCCCCCAGGGGTGATGACGAGGGACGAACGAGACCAGCAGCTAGGGACTCCTTGATGTAGGTCTCCAACGCCTCACGTTCAGGTCGGGAGATACTGTATAACCTTCCCTTGGGGTAGACAGCTCCAGGAACCAGGTTGATGGCACAATCATATGGTCGGTGGGGAGGAAGTGACAGAGCCTTCTGCTTACTGAAAACTTCCCCCAGATCGTGATATGTCTCGGGAACCAGGGACAAATCTGGGGGTTTAGCCTCAATCACCTGACTGGGAACCGAATGGGGGCAGGCAGTCTTGAGACAGTTAGCATGACAATCAAGGCTCCAACTCGTTACCTTGCCCGTCACCCAATCGAACGTGGGATTGTGTTCCTTCAGCCAGGGGTATCCAAGGACCAGCGGAACATGGGAAGACGGCAGAATGAAAAATGAAATCATCTCAGAATGATTCCCCGACAACCGCATCTTAACCGGTTCAGTCCTCATCGTGATACGTGCCAGACTACTGCCGTTCAGAGTGGTCGCTTCAATGGCTTCCGGCAATTGCTCCTTGGAAAGCCCCAGCTGTTCCACCAACTCGGCATCAAGAAAGCTTCCATCGGCACCTGAATCGATAAAAGCGTTAAGCGCTAAGCTCTGATTCCTGTTCACAAGGGTAGCCGGGAAGCGGGGTCTGACAGAGGTACTGAGAGGTTGAAACTGGCTCGCTAAAAGTCCTCCCAACTTTAGCGAGCCGGGCAGTTTGACGACCGCCGGGAACAAGTGGAGATGTAATGTCCCGAGCGACCACAGTAGAGGCAGCAGTTGGTCTTACGTCTATGTTGACGCTCCTCCTTGGTTAACCCGTGCCGCCCCACTTGCATGGGTTCAGAATCGGGAGAGAGGTCCTCTCCACTAATCCTTAGTGGTGGAGAATGATCGACGTGTTCTGGTCCACCACCCGACCCGACTGGGAACTGAGAAGCTGATCGATTGGACGGACCCCATTGCTTCTCCCTCTTTCGCTCTCGGACTCGATTATCCACCCGAATAGACAAGGCTACCAAGCTGTCCAGGTCACTAGGCTCCGGATAGGAGATCAACTCATCCTTGAGCTGCTCCGACAGGCCCTGGTAAAAGGCCGCTTGCAAAGACTCCTCGTTCCACCCGCTCTCCACAGCCAACGTCTTGAACTCGATCACGAAGTCGGCCACGCTGCGAGTTCCTTGGTGAAGAGAAAACAGACGCCTAGCTGCGTCCCTCCCTCGGACGGAATGGTCGAAGAGCTTCCTCATCTCGGCCGTGAACCCCTGGTATGAAGCCATGCAGGGATCCTGTCGTTCCCAAACGGCTGAAGCCCACTCAGCGCTCGACCACGCAGCAACTCAATCAAAAAGGCTATCCTAGCCTTGTCAGTGGCATAAGAGTAGGGCTGTAGATCGAACACTAATCCACACTGCATAAGGAAGGAACGGCATCTTCCCAGATCCCCCTCATATTTCTCCGGCGTCGGAACCTTGGGCTCACGGAGGGACACCACTTCAGAAGCGGCAGGCGAGATGGGTGAAACCGGTAGTGGGTCCTCCACCGGACACTGGCGTTGGTTCTGGACCTCCATCAGGCCGGTAGAAAGGTTCCGAACTGACAACGCGATCTCCTGTAGTACCGTGCTATGATGGCCCAACATCTTCTCCTGCTGGGTAATGGCATGGCGAACGGAGTCCAGGTCCGCTGGGTTCATAATTGGCCGGATCGTTCTGTCACAGTTCCCTCAGCCAGAACCCAGAAGCAGACCAGGACAAGGAGAGTTGAACGAAAGTGAGGGTTTATTTAGATTCAACCAAAGGTGCAGAATAATCCAGGGACAGAGCGGGCGGCGTGGATGAGTAGTTGGGTGTGCAGCACAAGGTCCAGTGATGGTTCGGCAGCCGCCGACCATCAGGCAGAGGTGGGGTGAAGGTTCCGGACGTGTGACTGCAGGTGGAACAAAAACGGAGGTAAGGACACAAAAACTCAACAAAGTACAAAACAACAAAACTCACGCAAGAACTCTAAACTGATACACAGACACCTACTGTTCATGGCTAACGATCCGGCAGGAACTGGATGTTGGGCCAGAGCCTAAGAAAGGTGCTGATTAGGCCCAGGTGTGCAGATTGCTAATGGGAAGCAGGTGCGGAAACCAGAGCGCTCCCCGGAGCGTTCCCGAACCCTCGGGAAACTGGAGATTACGACCAGGACCCGACTCAGACAGCCGGGATCGTTACACAGTTCCCACTCAGCCCAGTCAAAACTGTTCGCTGCTCTGGCACCCCAATGGTGGAACAAGCTCCCTCACGACGCCAGGACAGCGGAGTCACTCACCACCTTCCGGAGACACTTGAAACCTCACCTCTTTAAGGAATACCTGGGATAGGATAAAGTAATCCTTCTACCCCCCCTTACCCCACCCCAAAGAAAAAAAAACATATTGTAAAGTGGTTATCCCACTGGCTATAAGGTGAATGCACCAATTTTTAAGTCGCTCTGGATAAGAGCGTCTGCTAAATGACGTAAATGTAAATGTAATGTTCCAGTCATTAGGACATTGACAAACAATGCAGGCGCAGAGTCTATCATTTCAAGCAGGTTAACATGCAGTGAGGCCACCTCTCACTTAAATGATATTGGACCATTCCCAGTGAAATCTCCATTCACACCACGGTGGGAAGGGGCAAAATACCAGTACAATGCGTACTTGAAATGTACTTTTGCTCTCAATTCCAATTGAAATTACCCACAGAGCCATGGATGATTTAAGGATGACACAGTTGTCAACCAGCTGTTTGACAATGAAACCAAATGGTTTATGTGGTTGTGCAAAGGATCAGATTAATGTTGATGTGGCGCATATGGTTAAATCTTCCTTTTGACCACACCCACCTCTATGGATGTGTGTGTGTTCACAAGCATTGGGCGAGCTTTGGATCTCACTCCCAAGTTTTATTTAGAATGTTGCTATCATCCTCATCTGATAGAAGGTAACTTGCTAAAGATAGCGTAGTTTTAAAATTAATATTTGAATGTGATTTTGTCAGGTTTTAAATTAATGTTGTTACATACGACAGCTCTGTCTCCAGAGACAGAACAGTGACTTAGTCACATAAAATGTAATCCATGTTTAAAGTCTCTACTTCCTGATTGGCTCTCAAAACATTTCAACACATTTACTTTGCAGACCCTCTGCTGGTTTAGAAACCAGTTGGAAATTGCAATCGCTTTTATGACCTGTCAGTGGCGAACATGAAGATAGATAATTTAGAATTGTAATATTGATTGATGCTAATAGTCCGCCACAGTGGACGCGTTATAATGCCCATAAAACCTAGCGGTAAAACACAGAAATTGTTCCAATAATTTTTTCACCATTAATTTTTCACATCGTGAATTTTACAAACACTTCAAACTAAGTACGTGTTTGGTGTAGGCTTAACTTGGCGTGACGTTTTGATAACCGTGTAATTCTCTCTCGGACAAGGTGACTTTTATCAATATATTCACCTCAATTTACTCTCAAAACTGTGAAATGCTAATTAGTATAAGAAAGTCCTCAGATAGACTACGAATTCCTGCAGGAAGCTCCTGCACGTCATCTCTAGCCGACACTGTCAGCTACCGTTCACCAGCGTGATCAGATACCTGTGCCCAATCCATGATGAATCCATGTGCTGTACTGAAATGAATGGAATAAAGTGTTGAACTTCTTCCGTCCCCTTTCTCTGTCTTAGCTAGCCACTGACTACACTTTAGCTAGCTAGTTAGCAGAGCAGTAGATCAAAACATAATTTTGTATTACTTGGCCTAGATAATTGTTTGTACAGTACCCAGTGGGCATACGACGTGATAAAGACATATTTTACTGGTTGAAATCTGGTCGGGATTTCATATAACCAGATCACAACCAGATTAAGACGTCTTCCCGAATCCGTCAGAATCCTATTACTATGGGCTAATAGTACTCGGGCCGAGTCCACTTCAGCGATTAACATTTTCAGGAGTAGGGCCATTTGAGGTTTTTATTCTGCAGGTGATGAAATACATATAAAGAAAACAAAGAAATGTGACATATTTCACCTCCAAGTCATCGAATTTGCTAGGTCATTAAAAGCTCAAATTTGTGACAGTCTCTGCAGTCCTATAGCTATCAGAGATCGCCCCTAATTTAGAGAATCTCCGATGCTATAACTGCTTTTGCTTTACTACAGGCTATGGCAGTGTTTTTTGTAGCTGCAGTCCACCCAATTAAAAAGTGCACATTCACTTCCATAACATTTGTTCTAGGCTACCAGCATGTAAGATAAACATGCACAATAATACAGGATACTCTTACAAATTTTCACTGCCGTTAAAATGCAGTAAAACTGCAGTACAATGAAATAATGGTTAAATTAATGATGCAGTATTTTAGGCATATGGGTTTAGGGTTAGGGTTAAGGTTAGGGTTAAGGTTAGGGTTAGGTTTAGGGTTAGGTTAGGGGTTTGGGGTTAATGTAAGAGTTATGGTTAAGGTTAAGGGTTAGGGTTAGGGGTTAGGGAAAATAGGATTTTGAATGGGAATATATTTTTACTCCCAAATAAATCCTGATAAGTCAGGTAAAATAATATGTGTGTGTGTGTGTGTTTGTGTGTGTGTGTGTGTGTTTGTGTGCGTGCGTACGTGCATATGTGAAGGGGTCGGTGTACGTATGCGTGTGTGTGTGTGTGTGTGTGTATATGTGTGTGCGTGCATATACCTGCATTTGTGATCTCACAACCTCACACACATTTGCCTCAGGTACCTGAAATTAGTCTCTGTGGGAAGTAAAGAAGCGATAAGGTGTATTTTTCTCAACCTGCAACTGAATGCAGGGAAGTCAAATGACTGTCACATCAAGAGCATGTGTCATTGAGAGGAGACAATAATTGCCTTAGCGCTGTGGCAGGACGCTACCAGGGCGGCAGCAGGGCTGGGACGGCATTCAGGTGATTTTCACCGACCGCCGTGCAAATGAGATGCAGTGAAGACTTCGGTACCTCCTTCCTGAAGATAATTGAACCTGAGGTCCGGGAGCCGGCGCCACTCCCTCACGCCCCCTCCTCCTGTCTCCCTCACGCACCCCTCCTGCCTCCCAGGTTCTTGACAGTCCAGGACGGAGCCCCTGATTGGTCCGTAGTCAGCAGGAAGGGTTGGCCCTTTGACCTTCACCCAGCCTCCCCCCTCTCCCTGTCCACTCTCTCTCTTTCTCTCCAGCTACTTCACAAGGGCATCCAGGTGCTGATGTGGCAGGAGGTGAGGAGAGGTAGGGAGGAGGAGAGGTGTGCAGAGTAGGAGGAGGGGACAGTGCTCCTTAACATAGGGCTCCTTAACATCATTGTCTTCTGTACACTCTGTTACCTCAACACAGACTCATGCCCACGTTGCTTAGTCATTTGTTTTTGTTGTTGGCGCTCCATGTTTTAATTAGCTGAGAACTGCCTTGTACACAGCCATGTTTCTGGCCCGGTTACAGCAGGTGGTGGTGTTTATTTATCATCTGTGGTTCACGCCACTGAACTTTAATCGTCCTCCAGTGTTCAATTATAGACAACATCTAAAAACACAAAGGCAACAGCAGCCTGGCCATGTCTGTTGTGTTGTTGTGTCTTTGTACAATGTATCAAGTATGGAGTACATGTCCTCCCATCAGGTGTAGAATACTATGATGTATCGCCCTTTTTGATCCTTCGTTTCTCTCTCTCTCTCTCTCTCTGTCTCTCTCTCTCTCTCTCTCTCTCTCTCTCTCTCTCTCTCTCTCTCTCTCTCTCTCTCTCTCTCTCTCTCTCTCTCTTTCTCTCTCTCTCTCTCTCTCTCTCTCTCTCTCTCTCTCTCTCTCTCTCTCTCTCTCTCTCTCTCTCTCTCTCTCTCTCTCTCTCTCTCTCTCTCTCTCTCTCTCTCTCTCTTTTCTAGTTCAGCTTGTGGAACTCAACATTTGATCTCATCCAGGCTGCTGTGATGTCAGTCTTTAGTGTGGGCTAGTATAGGATCCAGTGAGGCCTGTTTTAAAAAACCTCAGGTGATAGGGTAAGGTACAGTACCACCTCCTAGTTGCATGTGTGTATGCATGGGGCACAGGAGTGGCTGTGAAGGTCACACTTATAAGTATGGAGAGGGATGATTTCTCCAATAAGCATTAGTGATACGAAGGTAATGCCAATTTGTATGTGTATATCTTTGTCTCTGATGGGGTGTGTGTGTGTGTGTGTGTGCCTGTTGGCATGTGCATGTTTATGTGTGTGTTCTAATGTCAAATTACATAATATACATTGAGTGTACAAAACATTAGGAACATGCTCTTTCCATGACATAGACTGACCAGGTGAATGATCCCTTATTGATGTCACTTGCTAAATCCACTTCAATCAGTGTAGATGAAGGGGAGGAAACAGGTTAAATAAGGATTTCTAAGGCTTGAGACAATTGAGACATGGATAGGTGAATGGGCAAGGCAAAATATTTAAGTGCCTTTGAACCGGGTATGGTAGTAGGTGCCAGGCACACCAGTTTTTGTCAAGAACTGCGATGCTGCTGGGTTTTTCACGCTCAACAGTTTCCCGTGTGTATCAAGAATGGTCCACCGCCCAAAGGATATCCAGCCAACTTGACATAACTGTGGGAAGCATTGGAGTCAACATGGGCCGGCATCCCCGTGGAACACTTTCGACACCTTGTAGAGTCTGTCCCGACAAATTGAGGCTGTCCTGAGGGGATTATTAGGAAGGTGTTCCTAATGTTTGGTATACTTAGTCTATAATATAATGTCATGCCAGCAGACGCTTTTACACAAAGCGACATACAGTCATCCGTGCATAAATGTTTTATGTATAGGTGGCCCCGGGAATCAAACCCACTATCCGGGCGTTGCAAGAGCCATGCTCTACCAACTGAGCTACAGGACATTTTTTATGTGTAGGTGACCGCGGGAGTCAAACGCACTATCCTGGCATTGCAAGAGTTATGCTCTACTAATTGAGCCCTCAGGACTTGGCTGGCTACTATACAGTAGATATGAGTAGACATGCATATGTTCATCTTCATCTCTTCCACCAAATGTATTCTTGTATGTTTGGCGCGCGTGTCTGAGTTGATGTCAATTTGTTGATAGCCTATGTGTTTTCGCTTATATCTGTGTGTCTGCACCCATCTCCACTTCAGCCTGTTACTGACATAAACCAGGAAGCCCCCCTCCCACTGAAAGGCCAGTAGTCATAGAGGAGGGTGAGCGCTTAGTGTGTTTCATGCTTAATTCTGTGTCAATTAGTTGACTGCTACCTTCCCCCCAGCGAAACGCGTAGGGAGAAACCGAAGCCCAGAGAAATCCTCTGGCTTTGACAGGCGCCCTGTTCAATCATTTATGCCTTGGCCCGCGGCCACAAATCAGTGTCAACAAACATTCCATTGAAATCATATCAAGCCTCTGCTGTTCTTTCATTTTTCTCTCTACTGCCTCTCTGCCTCCTCTCACTCCTTCTCAGCCTTCACTCACCCGCTTTCCCTCCTCTCTCTTTCCCTCTCGACAGAGAGAGAGGTTTGCATCCTCCCTCCTCGTCTGCTCGTCCCTCCTTGCCGTTCCTCGCCCCTTCTCGCCCTCTGGAGATTAGCTCTCTGTTGCGGGGTTGGTTTCACTTCCTTCTCTAAGCCTGTGTTTGTGCTTCTCTCAGGACTTGGCTGGGCGCTGGTGATTTGTTAAGCTGTATGTTCTCTTTTTGGGTCTCACCTTCAGCTTGGCACACAGCCACATTGCATTTGGGACTCAAAAGGAGCGTGAACTTAGATCAAGATAACTAATGAATGCAACACTCTGGTTTTATGTTGGTTTCTGTTATAAAAATAATAACAGACACACTGTGGCTATATATTTATTGAGACCTTGTGACACTTCTCTCTCGCTTCAAGTGTTAATAAACTTTTAACCACACATAAGCCTTCATAAAGGGGTGGGTTTTTAATGTAGGGTCAAGTTTAAAAGGATCTTTGATCTCAACATGTAGATAAACATAAGGTTTTTGATCCTATGGAACTGGAGAGTGGGGAGTATGATTAAGCATACTTGGTGCATTGGCAGACTGCAGTCAATTTTTCCACAATCCAATACACACTCATACAGTGTAGTGTATTTACTGACAAACACTCAACATCTCACTCACAGGGTAATTAAAAACGTTGAGATATCTGGCATTGGGGAGAAGGAGGGGAGAATCCTGGAGTGAGTCTCAGTCTCCCCCCTTCCTCATTCTCCCCCCTCTCATCTGCCTCTCCCTTCTACTCATTTCCCTCCTTCTCCCCCTCTTACGTTGGCCCACTGGAACTCTGGGAAATATGCTGATGGTGGATATTTTGCAAGTAAGGTGGACACTGGGTTTTTACTCGCTTCCTGTGCTTAGGGCTAGAAACACAGATGCAGAATCAGAAAGGGAACAGGGATAGGAACAGCTTCCACTTTCTTCCCCTCTCTGTATCCCTCAGGCATTCTATCCAGGAGAAAGTCAACTCACCTGGGTATGGATGTGATGTGAGTAATAAATACATCTATTGAGTTAATTATTAAAGACAGCCTAAATGGATCCCTCCCTTTTCTCATTGAAGATGGATGGTGGGATGATATCCTCTACAGGTTTGGGGTTCAAGAGAGATATTGCCTCCTCTCTGTTTATGTTCCAGTTTGTTTACCCATTGGTGGTCAGATTTAGCTCATCCCAAACATGTAGTGCTTATTAAAGGAAGCCCATATTAATCTTGAACCTGGATGAACATTTTACATAAAAATGTCAGTCATTTAACAGACGTTCTAATCAAGAACGACTTACAGTTAGTGTATTCATGAACACACACACACAGAGACTCACACACACATGCACACACAAACACACACATACACACACACAGCAAATTGTAAAGGTAAACATTCTCCCAACCAAACACAATGCCTCCAACTTGACCTGACATGCCCAAAACATTTATTTGCGAAAACCTAAATCTCAAAGGACTAAAGTTCAAATATTTTTTGATAATCTTGAAAGAGGATTTATTGAGGATTCTGACAGTCTGATATTCTTTGAACAAGCAGCACTGGATGCACTCTCCCACTCAGCATTGCATTAGCCACCCACACAGAGCCCACGACCTAGCTGCTATACCGACCTGTAATGTGAACCATTGTTCAGCTCCACTCGAGGAGAGAAAGAAAGCTTCAAAAGGGCAGAATCGACAGGCTGGGGAAGGTTGTCCTCTCGCATTGTGTGCATAACACAACAGGTGATTCCATGGCATTTCCTCTGCCTATGTGCTATCTCGCTAGCTAGTTAGGAATAGCATAGCAATAGGCTATGCTGGCTAGCAATAAGCTATGTTGTATGCTAGCTATCTAGCTAGTTATTTCTGGAGGTTTCAGTCCTCTCCTGCAGCTCAGGTTCCTTCCAAAACAGCCCGACCAAAAGACTGTCCACAAATCCACAGGATAATACCAGGCCCCCTCACCATCAGGCCCATGACAAAGCTAAATTAATATATAAAGAGAATTATAGACCGCCAGAAGTAAAACTCAGAAACTAGGTAATTAAGTGATTGAGCGGGGAGTTCCTTAGAGAGACCAGGCAGGAAGAAGTGTTGTTTATCTCTGTTGTTATTAAGGCATATCTAGTATCTGATCCCTCGGAGCACATGGACCCATATCAAATATCTAGGGGTATACCGTATACAACGTTATATTATTAATTTGTATGACATGCAGTGATTTTCTATCTGTGGTATCGATAGTGTATTCACTCTGGGGAAATTATATTGGTGAAGGTTTTTTGGTGCAATTAATAGATATGTTATGCCTGTGGATTCTTTGAATTAGCACAGTTGGTTGGAGAGGATGGAGGCTATCCACATGTTCACATCACAAGCACTTAGGTTTCCATTGTTGATAAAATGATATCCACTTGGCAGTAGACAATAGAATTGTCCCTATTCCTGTATCAACTCTAGGAAGCATGACAAAGTGTCAACTGAGTACAGCTTGTTATTAGACGTTTAGATGTATCACTGTTGGAAACCAATGGAACAGACAATGATTCTGCATTTGGAAGATTGTCCATTCCCTAGTCTAATGGCGTTCCAAGTGGTCTTGTGTTGGGAGCAGGCCGGAATACCAGCGTTAAGATTGGAGCTATCAGGACCTTGGACAGGGACATCCAATGTGTCTACTTACTGGGAATTCCCTTCCGTTCTCTGAGTTAAAAAGAAAGCGAATGCCTGCCCCTCTGGGCCACCGTATACATGTCCTAATGTTGTTTACATTGTACTGTAGGACATAATGTTTTCCATATTGCTCACTTACCAATATGGCATGATATTTTAGGGGGTAAACATAACATTTGCATAGCATTATCTGAATTCACAATTCCTAAAGCATGTCATGAACGAACACAGTGCGGTGGTGGTGGTGCATTCTGGTGCCAGCTGGCAAGCAACACCAAACAAGTCCCATAGACAACCACAGGGCCAGCTGGAAGACTGCCCACACATTTAACATGCTCCTCACCATGTTCAATGTAATGCAAACTTTATCAGCCCCAACCCTCCACTGTTACAACACAACACTAATGATGTGTGTCATGAATCAATGCATCACTGGACTGTGTTTTATTTACTCTGAAGATATTATATATTCAAGTGATAGATATCAAAGATGAAACAATCTCTCTCTCGCTTTAAGGGCCATTTGAAAACTTAATTAAGATTAGCCCAGTCCTCTTTTTTGAGATGGCTTGATTTGATCAATAAAAAAATGTACGACTCATTGACATTTTCCCATCAGTTGACTTAAGCCCAAGGAACCATAACTGGTTAAATATATTGCCTTATGGCAGCTTCATTACCCAGTTTAAACTGTTTTTACAAACAATATTTTCACACAATTTGATAGAGGAACATACTGTATGTAGCCCATAGTATTTTCAGGTGTCACACATTTTGTGATATTTTTACTTCAATCTACCTGAAATACTTAACACACCACATCAGGATACATTCTGTAAGAAGCAAGCACAATGTTGATTGCAGATACATGTAGGATACTAACTGTGTGTCTCCTTCTTCTCTTCAGACGATATCTATCATCAAGTCATCTATCTTACAAGGTTGTTGGCACGGAACGTTGAAATCCTTTTATCAACTGCCAGACCATTATTGGCTATAAGTTTGTTGAGGCACACCAGAAAAATGCCACAAGATAATGAGTCAAATTCCCATAGCTTATTATGTACTGTATGCGCAAATAAACACTTTAGGTAATGAAAATGATTGGGGGTTGAAAAGGTCAACATGTAATGTTGTGACACCATGTGAAGTCATCAATAGTCACTTGATAGATTGACATTGTTAGATTACTTTAGGGAGGCCTGTGAGTTCAACAAATTGCTTGTATTATTTAATGTTGCATAATATCAGAAATACTAGTCTAAATCATGTGAATTAATTGTTGGCCTTTCATGAACCTGTTTCCATCTAAACAACCTGGTGCAAATTAGAAATAAAGTGTAACATTAGGAAGATGTCAATCACTCAAACCAGTACTTCAGTATTTACACAATAGCACATTAACCCACTTTTTGCCGTGGTCAAATACAACAGAAAAACGGTTTGGGTTACTGTAAAAGCACTTGATGATTGACTCACTCCCCTCACATCCTCTAGTTTTCAGTGAGACGTCTATGCAGTCATTTCGAAACAAAAATCTCATAAACATTGCTATGGCCGGTTTCGCAGAATCCTGCCCAAAGTGTTATATTTATACTAAAATAGTTTAGTTTAGTTGAGTCAACCTTTATATGGCTTCTGTATCAGTAACTGTTGTTCGTTAGGGTTGTCTAGTGTATCCTAGTGGTCACATCAGCATAAGCAAGTCTGGCTTCCTCCTGGGTGTTCGACTACGCCGGCTGTAGTGGAACATAGAGGAGGGGGTAGAGTTGCTTCACCCTTCTCCTGCAGATGGCTCACAAGGCAACCTTTCAATTATGGCCCAGAGTATAAGGATGCATAACAAATGGCACCCTATACACTATATAAGTACACAACTTTTGACCAGAGCCCTATGGGCCCTGGTTAAATCTAGTGCACTACATAGGGAATAGGGTGCCATTTGGGACGCAGACTAGATATTCATGGCTGATTGGAATGTGGCGGCAGCAAGCACAAAAGGCTCTGCTTGGCCCCTCGCCAAGCCCCCCGTCGCTCACTCACTGGGCAGGCGCTGGAAGCCACCCAAGGTTACTCCGTCAATGGGCTCGACGACTTCTAACTAACTCCCTCGTCCGCCCTCAGCAACCCTCCCTCTCTCTCACTCCTCTATCTCACCCTCTCTCTCTCTCTTCCTCCTTCTGCCTTACTCACCCTCGCCAACCAGTGCAAGTTGATGCATCTGTTAGGTGAACTTGACCTAACAGATGCAACCCTCCATTGTCTCACTCGTCAGTTTCCATCTCCTTTGTTTTATGTAATACAATGTTAGGGGCAAATCCTAACTTCCACATAAGTTGATTTTTCACTTAAGTCTCCCATTGGCATCAATGCGTGAATATGTGAAATTTTGACTTAAGTGGAAGTTAGGATTTACCCTTTAGTATGGAGACACTTTCTGGTTAGGTTACACTGTTATTGGCTTAGGGAAGTAAACTGTATTCTGCTAGGTTTGGGGTTCATGTGTGACTGCCCACAGCGAAGTTTAACGTTCCCGTCCTTTTTCTAATCACATTTTCTTAAAACCCTAGGTGTCCCTGCATCCTGCCTGAGGTTCCCATCATGTATTCCTACCAGATTATAGGGATCAGCTCACAAACTAGTCATCCCATTCCCTCCACCACAACACATAGTACCAAGCCTGCAACATAAGTGTTTTGAAAATCAGAAATTATCCACAGCTCTGGTACTTTGGTGTTGTGGGTGGCAAATATTTATACGGTAGAGATACGGTATGATATTATTGTGGTGTGGTCTGAATATCGATCAGTATGTTGTAGCCAAGTTTTTATTTTTATTTTATTATTATATATATAATATATATATATTTATTTTTTTAGGGGGTAGATCAGCTTTAATATTGCAGATGTAATTGTCTGCATCACTTCCAATCCCCCATATGTTTTTTTTCGCTAATATATATAATTTATATATATACATACACATACAGTGGGGGAAAAAAGTATTTAGTCAGCCACCAATTGTGCAAGTTCTCCCACTTAAAAAGATGAGAGAGGCCTGTAATTTTCATCATAGGTACACGTCAACTATGACAGACAAAATGAGGAAAAAAAATCCAGAAAATCACATTGTAGGATTTTTATTGAATTTATTTGCAAATTATGGTGGAAAATAAGTATTTGGTCAATAACAAAAGTTTCTCAATACTTTGTTATATACTCTTTGTTGGCAATGACACAGGTCAAACGTTTTCTGTAAGTCTTCACAAGGTTCTCACACACTGTTGCTGGTATTTTGGCCCATTCCTCCATGCAGATCTCCTCTAGAGCAGTGATGTTTTGGGGCTGTCGCTGGGCAACACGGACTTTCAACTCCCTCCAAAGATTTTCTATGGGGTTGAGATCTGGAGACTGGCTAGGCCACTCCAGGACCTTGAAATGCTTCTTACGAAGCCACTCCTTCGTTGCCCGGGCGGTGTGTTTGGGATCATTGTCATGCTGAAAGACCCAGCCACGTTTCATCTTCAATGCTCTTGCTGATGGAAGGAGGTTTTCACTCAAAATCTCACGATACATGGCCCCATTCATTCTTTCCTTTACACGGATCAGTCGTCCTGGTCCCTTTGCAGAAAAACAGCCCCAAAGCATGATGTTTCCACCCCCATGCTTCACAGTAGGTATGGTGTTCTTTGGATGCAACTCAGCATTCTTTGTCCTCCAAACACGACGAGTTGAGTTTTTACCAAAAAGTTCTATTTTGGTTTCATCTGACCATATGACATTCTCCCAATCCTCTTCTGGATCATCCAAATGCACTCTAGCAAACTTCAGACGGGCCTGGACATGGCTGAAGCAGGGGGACACGTCTGGCACTGCAGGATTTGAGTCCCTGGCGGCGTAGTGTGTTACTGATGGTAAGCTTTGTTACTTTGGTCCCAGCCCTCTGCAGGTCATTCACTAGGTCCCCCCGTGTGGTTCTAGGATTTTTGCTCACCGTTCTTGTGATCATTTTGACCCCACGGGGTGAGATCTTGCTTGGAGCCCCAGATCAAGGGAGATTATCAGTGGTCTTGTATGTCTTCCATTTCCTAATAATTGCTCCCACAGTTGATTTCTTCAAACCAAGCTGCTTACCTATTGCAGATTCAGTCTTCCCAGCCTGGTGCAGGTCTACAATTTTGTTTCTGGTGTCCTTTGACAGCTCTTTGGTCTTGGCCATAGTGGAGTTTGGAGTGTGACTGTTTGAGGTTGTGGACAGGTGTCTTTTATACTTATAACAAGTTCAAACAGGTGCCATTAATACAGGTAACGAGTGGAGGACAGAGGAGCCTCTTAAAGAAGAAGTTACAGGTCTGTGGAGACCTTGTTTGTAGGTGACCAAATACTTATTTTCCACCATAATTTGCAAATAAATTCATAAAAAATCCTACAATGTGATTTTCTGGAGAAAAAAAATCTCAATTTGTCTGTCATAGTTCACTGTCATAGTTCACCTCATCTTTTTAAGTGGGAGAACTTGCACAATTGGTGGCTGACTAAATACTTTTTTTCCCCACTGTACATACATACATATACATACATATAAATACATATACATACATATATATACATATCCTTTTTAAAAATATATTTTCCTTTATTACTTTCCAACCCCACCACCCTTTCCCTAATTGGAGTAAACTAGTGAACAACAACGCTTAGGCCTTTACTTCCAGCTTATACATACTATATACATTTTATGGACACAGTCAATTTTACAATAATTCTATTTTGTTTGTTTATACTCCTGAACTTCCTCTACCCTCAACCTCTCCGATCATTTTTATGATGTCCATCCGGTTTGCTTCTATATGCCATATCTTTCAAACTGTGCTCTTTCACAAAGGTTCTCAACCTATAACCTATATACTTATTATGGACACAGTATGTTTTACATTAGTTATTTTGTTGTTATTAGTTGTTATTAGTCCCAACCTTCAGCTCCATTCAACCCCTCCCATCTCTCTTAACACCATCCATATTGGATTTCTATTTGCCATATATTTTTCAACTGTACTGTAACGTTTCACAAAGTTCTGAACCCTTCTATTCTCATTGTTTCTACAGATTGTAAATTGAAAATAAACATTTTTGCTAAAAGTATTATTATATTATTGATCGATTGACTATGACTTTTCAGATCACCCAGTAGTGCTATCTGCAGGGTTAGCTCCAGGTAAATATGCCATTCCTTCAGCCATTCCTGGACATGTGACCAAAAACAAGCTAGCCAAGGTTTTCTTAATTCTGGTACTGGGGACCCAAAGGAGTGTACTAGATTTTGCCCCAGAACTAAACACCTGATTCCACTAATCAAAGATTTGATTCTGAGTTGATTAGTGGAATCAGGTGTGTAGTTCTGGTCTAAAAACAAAAATGTGTACCTCTTTGGATCCCCAGGACCAGAATTAAGAAACACTGTTGTAGACTATGACTCTCAACACCTACTTTTATTAAAAGTATTCATTTAAAAGCTTTACAGTGCCGAATTCGAAACTCCCGAGTGGCGCAGTGGTCTAAGGCACTGCATCGCAGTGCTAGCTGTGCCACTAGAGATCCTGGTTCGAATCCAGGCTCTATCGTAGCCGGCCGCGACCGGGAGACCCATGGGGCGGTGCACAATTACCCCAGCGTCGTCTAGGGGAGGGAATGGCCGGCAGGGGATGTAGCTCAGTTGGTAGAGCATGGCGTTTGCAATGCCAGGGTTGTGGGTTCGATTCCCACAGGGGGTATGAAAGAAATTAAATAATAATAATGTATGCACTAACTGTAAGTCGCTCTGGATAAGAGTGTCTGCTAAATGACTAAAAATGTAAATGAAACAAGAATGAGTCTTCATTTTACGTCAAATAATAGCATTTTAAGCTTCCAGGAAGCATCTAGTACATTAAGGCACCACTGGGCTGGTTTGAGAACATTCCCTGAGGCTATTCAGGTGAATATGACAACTCACCATCCTGCTGTCAGCTGTTACCCTTTCCCCTGCCAATAGTGCCATGTCCCACCAATTGTATCATATCTCCTTTGTTAAAAAATATATCCTACTCTCCTTATTCTCATCCCACTCCACTACCCAAGAAGAGTTTGGGGAAGCCCCCCTTCCCCCCCACACTCCCCCGTGCATCCCGCAGGAATCAGGAGTGATTCGAAATTAGGAGGGGGGATTAAGTCCTACTCCGTAACCCCCCCATAATCCACCAAAACAATGCTTTCTAACGTAGAGCGAGAGGTCAGGAGGCGTGGGTAAGTACTCTCTGTCGGTTACTCCTTATGGGTGCGTTCCCTCGGTTAAGAGGCGCACACAGGCGGCTCCTTTTGTTTCCAGTATGACCCCCTTTTTCATGATCCTCTACCTCTATAGCGTAATGAGGTAACAGGGGAGATGGGCGTAATATCCGCTAATAGGGTCGACGGAAGCTGATTTTATTGGGATCAGCATTGGCACAAGGACGTTGGTAACATGGGCGCTGTAAGGCTGTATTGTTGCTGCTTGCAAATGCTAATTGTAACGGTGGTTTCGACATCAACCATGACAACACAAGCCCCGCCGATGATGATGATGATGATGAGGAGGAGGTGGATTACAATAATATTACTGATGCCCAATGATGTAAGACAGTGGCTGTGTGCTGAAATAGGGACCCTGTTTTAAACATGTCAACGAGAGAGCTGGAGCTATAGTAGGCCATGGGATGCACTTTTAATTTCATCGCTCTGTCAAGTTTTATTAAAACCCATTCGTCACAAAGAGAGAGAGAGAAAGAGAGGGAGATAGAGGCAAGGAGGAGTGATTTTCTGGGGGTAGTAATGGGGAGAGGAGTGGAAGGGGGAGGGTGTTTTGGGTTGGGTGTGGGTAGGGTAGAGTGAGGAGAGGTGTGTTGGCGTCACCTTAGGGAGTGGGCCTGAGAGGGGGATAGAGAGGGGGAGAGAGAAAGGGATAGAGAGGGGGAGAGAGGGGGCTCACCAGGAGAGATTAATGATGGAGCAGGGGTATTCAGGACAAGGGGGACCAACGCCCACCAAGTCCCTCTACCCCTCCATCCCCCCAACCCCGCCACAAATCCCCACCCCACTCCATCCCACCTCCATGCCCATTTGTAACTGTCTTGGGAGGCTATCAAGGCTCAACGTTGTGCCCCTTGATTTTCCTCGAGGTCCAGGCAGAAACACTAGAAAGCACATCTAAACCCATCAGCTCACTGATTATTAATTGCCATGATTCAAGCCTAATTATGCTCCCTCACTTCTCGAAACAAGGAAGGGAATTCCTTCAGATCAGCTACAATGAGCGTTGTGTTGTTCAGACACAGGCGTTCACATTGCGGGGTAACGTTAGCACATTTTGATGTTTTGATGTGTAACGTTAATAGGATTACTAACGGCGTCACGTCGGTCATTTTGAAGGGTTTGAGGAAGTAGTAGTATAGTGTATGTGTGTGTGTGTGTGTGTGTGTGTGTGTGTGTGTGTGTGTGTGTGTGTGTGTGTGTGTGTGTGTGTGTGTGTGTGTGTGTGTGTGTGTGTGTGTGTGTGTCCGTGCGTGCATGCATGCGTGTGCACATGGCTTTGAGTGTGTGCGCCCAGTTCCCTGCCCACCTTCCTATCTCCCTGCTTTCTGCATGTGTGTGTGTGTGGCAGTCACTTTCCCTTTCCCTGTCAGAACGCTTAGACTTGGCGCAGGGTTCTGAAGTGCCATCAAAGTCTCCTACACCCCCCATCCTCATCCCCTGTCACCTCCTGCCTAACCCACGCATCCCCCAGGACCCCCAATCTACCTCCAATCAAAAGGAAATTAAATGATTCATTATGTCTCCCCTCCCATCTCATCATGTAAAAACATGAAATATGAAAGAAAGGGAAGTGGTTCGAACTTCGAACACTTTTACAATACCTTCCTCCTCCCGGTTCAGACTGAATAGTACATGACGGCCGTGGAGAAAACGCAGCGAGAGAAAGAACTAGCGGGAGGAGAGGAATAAAATGAAGTGTGACAACATATGAATTTCAAATTCCCGTGGCGACATCAAAGTGTGCCATCCCGGTGCCTCCCGACAAGGACACTTTCTGATTTTTAATTCCGTCCCCTGATTGTATCGCAGGGCCCTCACGAAGAATGGGAGCTGCCGCGCTGCCAGTGAGTGGCATCAGGCAGGGAGAGATGGAGATGGAGGAGAGAGAGGAGAGGAGGAGGCGGGAGAAGAGAGGGAGAGAGATCAGAGCGGGGTAAGAAGAGGAGACGGAGGAGGAGGAAGAAGAGAAGAAAGGGGAAGCTCGTCCAAACATGAGCGGCCTGGCTCTTTGTTGTCGAAGGGATCACAGAACTTCTTTCATCAGACAGAGAGGAGAGAGAGAGCATTCCACTCCTCCACTCCTCTCCGTTTGGGTGATGGGGAAAGGAAGGGAGAGGAGGGGGGCAACAGTGCACCCCTCACACACACACATTACAGTTCAAGGTTCTTCTCCCAAGGACTTACTCTCATGTTGAAGGATTACAAAGGCAAAACGTCTGGGCCTACGTTTGTGTGTGTGTGTGTGTGTGTGTGTGTGTGCCTCTGTGCACATATACATTTGTGCATATGCTTTAATGTAATATCTGTTGATCTGCACCGCCAAAGATGGTTTTGCACCAATATAAACTCTGCTCTGGATGATAAACAGTGTTTAAGTCCAGATCTCCACGAGGCTTCTGCATTCCCTGGCTGTGCAGGGCTAAAAGGGCTAGCAGACAATAGAATTAGAATGACTAGAACGGTCAAAGCCTTTCAGACCATGACAATATGACTGTATCATGGGTACACTCAATATGGCAGACATGAACATTCTAAAGATTCTATTTCTATGTAGCAGACGACTGCTGCTGTATAACTGCCTTGGCTGGTCTCAGCACGACCCTATGAGGCCTCTGGCATCCTGCTACCATGGCAGAGATTCTGTTCCTTGCCACACTGCAGCTATGCCAGCCCAGCCTGCCATGCCACCCTCCCTGCACCATGCTGGGGGCCACACAGCCCAGAGGGGGCCCTCCCAGCACCCCTGCAACCACCACCCTGCTGGGAGGCAAGGGAAACCCTATGCGCAAACACAGGGGTCACAAAGGCCACACACACCACACACTGTGAGTGTTTGAGACTCACTTAGGCCTAGATTCAATCAGATCAATCGTTAACCGCTGTTAGCCGACACCCACATAGCTGATGTTTTGGCAGTGTCGGAGGTGTAACTGCGTTGGTGCTGTCAAATCGGTGAGCAGCTGCTCTTTGATCCTTGTCACGAAGCCACACCCATCCCACTGGCGTTAGAAGTTCAGAACAAGAAAGTGTAGGCTACATAGAAATAATGACGCTCAAATTGAAAATCATTAAACAAAATAATGAGGGTTTATGTCAGCCTAATCGAGGTGTAGCTTACATCTCACATTCCAGTTTCCGAACCTGTTAACAAGGCTGCATGGGATTTCTCTTAATGTGACTCAGTGCAGCCAATAACAACGTCTGCATTAGGTATAATGCCGGGAGCTGCTTGTGGATTTGACAGCTCTAATGCAGTTCCACCTCCGACAAAACAACCACTATGTGGATGCCGGCTAAAACTGATCTGATTGAATCAAGCCCTAAATTGCAATCAGAAAATATGGAATCACTGATCTCCTAATCACCTTGCATCTCAAATAACTCCTCATTATGTGATTAAGATTTGCGATTTTGTGCCTTGCTCAAACCTGCTAACTGACTGGGTACATTCAGGCAATATTGGAGACCAATAATTTTTTGCTTCTTTGTTTTCTTTATTCGACTTGAAAACAGCAAATAACATTTTCTGTACACCTTATGTCTTGTTTCTTGGTTTAATATCACAAAATAAATCGTATCAAAATTCTGATGACTCATCAAAATGGTGAATCGTGGGATCTGGGGCAAATGTGACAGAAAGTAGCTGTGGGAACATGAATCCAGTTCAAAGGGGTGAAGCTCCATTATTATAAGACTTTGCTCTGTTTGAAGAAGAACTCAAACCAGTCAAACGAGTACTATTAATCACAAGCTGACGAGGTTAGAGGGTTTGGAGGATGAGGGAGAGCAGACGTATGTGATCGAGAGCCTGTAGACCGTATAGGCCTTAACTGGGTGCGTGTGGGGCTGGAGGCATATCACCAGAGTGCACACCTGGGTTTTTATTGCTGTGTCACCTATCCCATAGCTTGTTGATCAAACTGTATGTTGTATAAGCATCTGTCACGTATATGTGACGTGGTAGGGGGGAGCAGAGTTGTGGGGGGAGGAAGGGGGGGGGACACACACAGTGTGGGTCTGTGTGTGACTGTACTGTGCGGTGCGAGAATTTGTGTGATGTTCACCCCATACAACAGCCATGATCACAAATCGAGTGAAATCTTATCACGTTTCATTCCCTGAAAAGTATGCAAAACATGTAAGTTTCCTCGCATGCTTCTCACCCCTGCCATTTCTTTCCAGGTGCAATGTAAAACTGCAAGTCTATATGGTAATCCTTACAGCATTATGTTTCACCTCAGATTACATAAAATTGTCCTTATAAGACCAACAGATGACGAGACAGCAGAAACAACTTTTGAGTATTGTGGTTATTTCTCTCTGTGTGATTTTCCTATGCAATAAAAGATTATCCATATTGTCCAGACACACATGAAATGACACACACACATACACACATGCACAAACAATTGCACAAACACACACACACACACCTACGCAACAAAATATTGTAGATAAAATACATAAAATACAGAAGGGGGTCAGTTGTGCCCATACCCCCCACCTCCACACCGACACACACACACTCCTCCTTTCCCTATCTCTCAGTCGTCCCAGAGAGTGAAAGCTGTGGAGGGGTGCAGAAGCAGCTGGGAGACGCTGAGCCACAATGGCCCTTCAGGGGGAGACAGCCTTAATCCCTCCCCCGTCCCACAGCGACACTGAAAGGAGAGCTGTCACTCAAACACAGGCACCCTCGGGTCTCTGAGATGGGCGCGCCGCTAGGATTCTAGGATTTAGGATTTACCTTCCACCCCCCTAACCGCCCCATCCCCCTCCTCTTCTTCCTCCTGTTCCTCCTCTTAGGCAGCTGGATAAAACCCACCACCAGTCTGTATTGTACAATGTGTGTGTGCGTGTGTGTGTGCGTGTGTATGTGTGTGTGTGTGTGTGTGTGTGTGTGTGTGTGTGTGTGTGTGTGTGTGTGTGTGTGTGAGAGAGAGAGAGAGAGAGAGAGAGAATAAGGGTTTGTAAGAGAGAGAGAAAGAGAGAAAGAGAGAAAGAGAGAGAGAGAGAGAGAGAGAGAGAGAGAGAGAGAGAGAGAGAGAGAGAGAGAGAGAGAGAGAGAGAGAGAGAGAGAGAGAGAGAGAGAGAGAGAGAGAGAGAGAGAGAGAGAGAGAGAGCATAGTATATAAAATGCAATCTTTGGTTTGAACATCCCTTTGAACATTTTGATAAATACAATAAATTTGACTAATTAGAAATTCTAGAGTGACGGGTTAAGCAATTTCAAAAATATATATTTCTTTATTTGGATGCTTTGCACAGTCATTACACAGATTTAAATAATGCATTACAATACATGATATTACTGTAACACATTGTCAATTCAAATGAGTAGTTCATTAACGGAATTCAATGAAGCAGCATTAGGCTATATAATTCAAACTGCTACAGCATAGTGAATAGCCTTTGGATGCATTTCCAGTGAGTGTTTAGCAGCACACATTGACACACACACACACACACAGTAAACACTTATTTTGAGGTGTCAGTCTGTAATGTCCCCTGGCAGTGAGTGACTGTATGTGTGTGCGTGTGTGCGTGTGCGTGTGCGTGTGTTTGCCATCAGCTGATCAGCGCACTACTCATCGCAGATGTAGGGAGCGCTGGGTGATGGTGATCAACTCTAACAGTCAGTGTGGGCCAGTGTGAGGGAGAGGGAGGGAGGGAGAGAGAGAGAGAGAGAGAGAGAGAGAGAGAGAGAGAGAGAGAGAGAGAGAGAGAGAGAGAGAGAGAGAGAGAGAGAGAGAGAGAGAGCGAGAGACAGAGAGAGAGAGAGAGAGAGAGAGAGAGAGAGAGAGAGAGAGAGAGAGAGACAGAGAGAGACAGAGAGAGACAGAGAGAGACAGAGAGAGCGAGAGACAGAGAGAGAGAGAGAGAGAGAGAGAGAGAGAGAGAGAGAGAGAGAGAGAGAGAGAGAGAGAGAGAGAGAGAGAGAGAGAGAGAGAGAGAGAGAGAGAGAGAGACAGAGAGAGAGAGGGAGAGAGAGAGACAGAGAGAGACAGAGAGAGCGAGAGGAGAGAGAGAGCGAGAGAGAGAGAGAGAGAGAGAGAGAGAGAGAGAGAGAGAGAGAGAGAGAGACAGAGAGAGAGAGCAGAGAGAGACAGAGAGAGAGAGAGAGAGAGGGAGAGAGAGACAGAGAGAGACAGAGAGAGTGAGAGAGAGAGAGAGCCAGAGAGAGCGAGAGACAGAGAGAGAGAGAGAGAGAGAGAGAGAGAGAGAGAGAGAGAGAGACAGAGAGAGAGAGAGAGAGAGAGAGAGAGAAGAGAGAGAGAGAGAGAGAGAGAGAGAGAGAGAGAGAGAGAGAGAGAGAGAGAGAGAGAGAGAGAGAGAGAGAGAGACAGAGAGAGAGAGAGAGAGAGAGAGAGAGAGAGAGAGAGAGAGAGAGAGAGAGAGAGAGAGAGAGAGAGAGAGAGAGAGAGAGAGAGAGAGAGAGAGAGAGAGAGAGAGAGAGAGAGAGAGAGAGAGAGAGAGAGAGAGAGAGAGAGAGAGAGAGAGAGAGAGAGAGAGAGAGAGAGAGAGAGAGAGAGAGAGAGAGAGACCCTGCTGAGAATGCCTTCGGCCACCATTATGTCTTCAGTATGCGTCCATGTGTGTCCGTGTGATGGTGTGAGGGGGAGATTTGTGTGTTTGTTTTTGTGTTTGTTTGTATCTCTGTATATGGACCTACGTATATCAGCATGTAAGAGATGATGGGTATCAAGACAGTGGAGACAGGGGGAAGCTGCTACCTCCCAGGCCCATCTAGCCTGGGTCCAGCCTTCCCTCCCACACCCTGGTTCTGGGGGAGTGGCTGCCATTCATTACCCAGGGCTGGAGCAGTTAACAGAGCGGCTGCTCCGGGACTCAGGAAAGGGATGGATTCAGTGGGGCTGGGCTGGCGACCCACATTGTTTATTTACTATAGTGTGAACACCAGCGTGTGTGTGTGTGTGTGTTTGTGTGTGTGTGTGTGTGTGAGAGAGCGAGAGAGAGAGAGAGAGAGAGAGCGAGAGAGAGAGAGAGAGAGAGAGAGAGAGAGAGAGAGAGAGAGAGAGAGAGAGAGAGAGAGAGAGAGAGAAAGCGAGAGAGAGAGAGAGAGAGAGAGAGAGAGAGAGAGAGAGAGAGAGAGAGAGAGAGAGAGAGAGAGAGAGAGAGAGAGAGAGAGAGAGAGAGTGTGTGTGGGAGGGAGGGGCAGTGTGTGTGCGTGTGATTATGTGATAGATCTGTGTCTGTGTGTGTGATGTCAAATCACTCATAAGTAATCACGATAATAAAGCAGTAATAGCTATATGAATCAATGAATGAATTAAGATGAATTAAGATGAATTAGTAACATATAGTCTGAGTATAATGTTTTTGCAAAAAGAATGCAGAGTATATATTAATTTAAACCTTCAAGATGCACAGAAATGTAAAATGAGTCAACACACTACCAAATTTAGACTTTAAAAAACTGACATGAAGCATATGTACACTTCATATTTCATTTCTCCCCCTCCATCACAAACCAAACCACAGAGCAACCCTCCACAGCAAAGCCCACCGCAGAGCAAGTTTTAATGGTAAATCAACAAAGCCCCACATGAAAGAAAGGCTAGCTTTCCAGTTTGCGGGCTGAAGAATTATTCATCAGTGATGTAGCTTAGCACTGCGGGCCAAAAACCTGCAGCAGTTCTCCCTTTTAATTGCCAGAAAATGACTGTAAATGATATGGGTAGAGGGGGCAAAAAGGGAAAGTCGGTACCGGGGAGCTAAACAGATGAAGCCCCCACGATTCTGAATTTCCAAGGAGCTTCCAGATAGATAAAACTGTGTAGTAATCAGAGGAGTGGAGTGTCTCTCACCCCCTCCCCAAAAAATGTCGGGAGAAGAAACACCATCAAAAAATGAGTGGAGGGATGGAGGGATTAGGGTGGTGAGAGACTTTACTGCGCTCTTTTTGTGCTCGAAACCTGCAGGATTAGAGATAACAAATGTTAGGGAAGGACGCGCACCTGCTGTGAGGGAAAGGGGCGAAAGGGGCGAGGGAGCGTACCCCCGCTTAAACAGCAAGAGTGGGCTTTGGTGCCCCTGTGCCAAATTAAAGGAAGGGAGGAGAGGAGAGGGAGGAGAACAGGGAGAGGATGAAGGAGAAGTAGAGAGTGAGCTGGGAAAAATGGAACGAATACAAAGTCAAATTTGTAATTGTCAAACGGATCAAAGATTATGGATTTGTTGTACGGGGTAGGCTCAACATACTTGAGCTTGGACATGAGCTTCTTTAACTGATGTGCTTCTATGTGGGACCCATCAGCCCATGTGTATTATCTTTGTGTAATAACCCCTTAATTAATCAATGTATTGATCAAACAAACAAGTAAATACCTAACCCTCTCTCTAAACTCTCCTCTCCTCCTCCCTCCCTCCGTCAGTCCCTCCATCTTGTTCCGCTCTCGCTCTCGCTCTCGCTCTCGCTCTCGCTCTCGCTCTCGCTCTCTCTCTCTCTCTCTCTCTCTCTCTGGGTTGTGTGGGGCTGAAATTGCAGCTGGGGCCTAGGGACCTCCCCCTGTGCTATGTTAAGTGACCCCGGCACAGGCAGCACTCAGACTGGTCAATCAACAATTAAAAGCCGTCTGTAGCCACTAACTCAATTCAGCCGGCTGGCTTAGTGCCTTGATGCGGCCCCAGCGCAGCCCCGGCACGCACACAGGCCAGACAGCAGAGAGACAGGCTGGTCAGTGCCTTAGCCATGACCCCTTTTTTGGTAAGGGCACGAACGTTTGGTCACTCCTACACTAGCTCCTATATTAACATTGTTTTAACCCTCTAGGTGTGAAAGCACACCAACTACAACAGCCTGAGCACACAACTAGAGGTTTGCGCCTTTTACCATACCCTCATGCTCAGGTCGCGACCCCGGGACTATTTTGTCGGCGTATGTAGATGTACTGCTGGCTGCACTTCCACCTGAGAGGTTTCGACCCCAGTGTGCGCTCATTACTTAGCTTGACCTTTTGTTTTTCTGGACTTAATTCATTTACTGTAGTGGGTGGTGCATTTAGAAATGAGAGCCACCTACTAGCTCCCTCACACACATACACACAAATGAAAATGCACACACACACACCAACACACTAGCATATGCAAGTACACACACTTACACAAATGAATGTGCTCACACAAATACACATACACACGCTTCAATTGCTCCATATGATTCCCATATTCATTGTATAACCCCATTCTCTAGAAAGACTTGAAATCTAATATAAAAGCAAAAGGGAGAATAACTGCGGGGGCCGGTAAACGAAGCATAAAGACCCCAAGTGACCGAGGGGAATTATTTGGCTCCATTAAGCAAGCATTAACATGAATTACTATCTAATTAAAATTAAACAGCTCATTAATAACTTTCCAGTGGGCCTCTGACTGTAGCTAGCTAAGTTATCTGGTGTGTGCGCAGGAATGTGTGTGTGTGTGCGTGTGTGTGTGTGTGTGTGTGTGTGTGTGTGTGTGTGTCTTTGTGTGTGTGTGTGTGTGTGTGTGTGTGTGTGTGTGTGTGTGCGTGTGTGTGCAAGGCTGGAGTTGTCTGTTATTTTGCCAGAACCAGGGGAGTAACCGGAGGGGCAGGACTGATCACTCTACGCCCCAGAGAAAAGTCTGCTGGATCAAATAAGGTCTCTCTTTCTCTCTCTTTCTCTCTCCCTCTCTCTCTCTCTCTCTCGCTGTCTCTCTCAACATGCTGGGAATTACGTATTGTAAGAAGTCTGCCTTAACTTTCTTAATGGGTTTGATATACTACATGTTGTAGGTTCGTTATCCCGGCTTTTATTTATGCATCTTTTTAAGCATATTATTTCTTAAAGGTAAAGTGAAAGCAAAATGGGATCAAGAGAGTAAGCCTATCTGTCTAAACATTTTAAATCCACTACTTGAACATTTATTGAGATGGCACTCAAGGGGCTGTAGGGCAAAGACTCCCAGCATAAATAATATCCCTCTATAATGGTACACAAGGATAAATCTGATTACAGGATTATAGAAAGAGAATAACTAATAAACCAAAAGAAAAATAACCGCAGGTCATTCTAATTATATGGTCTCACTCATGTACGCAATACCTAGTATCCCTGCCTGATACTGAAGTAGCTGTGTACACTATCGTAATATTCAACTTGTTTTCTTCCATAGTGAATAGTATCAATTGATGTTACTGACAAAAAACTATGCAATAGTCAAATGGAAAATAGTCCAGCCATATCATATTGAGTTACAGAACCTTTACAGACCCTGTTTTTTTCAAAACGTTTTCCTCAACACTCACTAAACTCTTCTAAACTGAGAGGTTTTTCAAATTCATTTTTTGGGGGTACGCAAACCAAATATCCTCTCAATTTCAACAGAGACACAACCCTCCTAATATAGAAAAATACATTTTAAGTTGTGTACTCAAGATAATCCATATGTGTCCTCTTATTAAAATCTACAGTATGTACATTTTTAAAGGGATAGTTTTCCAGGTGAGTGGAGTAAACAACACAGAAAACTATCACTTTAATTAATGTCATTTGTCATAAAGTACGACCTTCAACCAGAAGTGAATCTATCTATTATTTTACTTCAGTTATCGTGGACGCTCTCGCTCTCCGCGAGGCCAACTTTACTCGTTCATATTCTGGTCCAGTATGAAGAAAAGAGACAGAGGATGAAAGGGTGGATAGGTAGATGGGGAGGATGGGTGGGCTGAGGGGGAGACGCAGGGCGGATGGACATTCGGTGGGGGCTGCTGAGGGGAGAACAGTTCATAAAAATGGCTGGAACGGAGTAAATGGAATGGCATCAAACACATGAAAACCATGTGTTTGATGTATTTGATACCATTCCACCAACTCCGCTCCAGCCATTACCACGAGCCCGTCCTCCCCAATGAAGATGCCACCAACCTCCTGTGGCTTACACACACACGCGTGTATGACGTGACAACTCAGCGCACCGGGTGGCGGGGTGTGGTGTGTTTTGTTGGGGTCGTGACCTTCGTGTTGCTGAGCCTGCGTGAGGCTGTGTTGTCTTCAGGCCCCTGTCAGGAGAGAAGAGGAGAGGAGAGAAGAGAAAGTCAGCACCGGCTCTGTGATGATCATATTAATGCTTCTCCTAATCATTAAAACAAAGAGGACGAGAGATAGAGGAGAAAAGGGGGGAAAGGGAGGGCAGGAAAGGAGGAAAATAGATGAATAAGGAAGTAACAAGAAGAAGAAGAAGAAGAAGAAGAAGAAGAAGAAGAAGAAGAAGAAGAAGAAGAAGAAGAAGAAGAAGAAGAAGAAGAAGAAGAAGAAGAAGAAGAAGAAGAAGAAGAAGAAGAAGAAGATGGTGATGATGATGATGAGGATGATGATGAAGATACACAAAAATGAAGAACGATGTAGAATAATGCTGCTCAGAGCTGAAACAAAATAAGTGACGAACGATGTCTTTGGGATCTAACCAACTAGGCCTTTCTTTTAACACCACAACGTGTGATAAAGCAACATAAGCACATAAAGCTGAGCAAAACTAGTTAAAAGAATAACAAAACACTACTGTACTCAGCATATTGATAATAATGGAACACCTTTCCAAATCCAGGAGATTTCGACATCCACAGCACAACACAACCATATCCCACGAAAAGAACGAAAGAACTATAATTCGATAGACCTTTGCAGGAGGAGAGAGAGCAGAGAAAAGAGAGAGGGAGACAGTGAGAAAGAGAAGAAGCGATCGCAATGCTGCCCAAATGTATTCAGGTGCATGCATCTCACCCCTCCAGCCCACAATCTGTTTACCTCTCTATCAGTCTGACTCTAAGAGAGCAGGGACCCCATCCATATTCACACAGCCACAAATTCCACTGCTTATCTCGACCAACCTTCTAAAACCTCCCTATGTTCCCCTCCGCACAAACATACATACATACATAAACACATATTTATGGAAGCGAGAGGCAAACCAAGAGGCAAAGGCATACACGTCCAGGAGGGGATAGAGGATAAGGATCACCTTGAATTCAAAGTAGAGGATTGGGTCCCTCTGTGGACGGACAGGAAGCCACACAGGTTAGGGCTGATGGTTGAAGCCCAGGCAACAACACCCCAGCAGACAGGTAGACAGGGGCTGAGAAGGGGCTTAGGGGATGTATGCCAAGCCTGATGCTTTAAAGCCCGTCACGGAGCTAGATGGAAGGTATGGAACTCTGAAAGTAATGTGAAAAGTGGTCCTGATATAGTGAATTGTATATTGGCTTTAATTGTGTTATTGATTAGTGTTGGTGTGTGTGTGTTCTCTTGTTCCTATAATCCATTGAGTGTATATTTTACTACTGTTGTAGTATGAGATCAATGATTTCATTTTAGGCATCAAGTGAGAAATTAAATTCTAAACTTTGACCACCAAAGTATACAAAGTATATACAATTTCCCAAAACAGCTTTATAAAAAAATGTAAAAACTCTAATACTGGCGCCAGGTTGTTGTGTTTTATTTGTCATTCCTTTTTGGGAAGTGGCATTAAGCAAGCGGAACATTTTGGTGCTGGCAGCTTTAAAACATGAACGACAGGCAAGGAACGGACACAAATAGACTGTTCAAAGAGTGGTTGGCTGGGCACCACAGACGCATCCCGAGTAGGGGGACCGGTATCCCATTCTGTTGCGCGCGGTGCTGATCGGGGATTGAAGTTAGGAACTCTCTCCACGACTAATTGCGCGCTGGTGCCTTTTCATGAATATTCATCCCATATCGTGTTCAGACCCCCGCCTGATTAGTATAAGAAATAGGGAGAAATCTCGCACCTTTTACCACAAGAGAACGTTCCCCTTGCATTCTCAGGGGGATGCTGGCAGAAGCGCCGAGTTCATTAGCCAAAAAGGAAAGGGAAAAAAGTTACCTGAAAAGCACAGGACGTTGGTCCTTTACGCACTAGGCAAATGGACTATTGCGATCGTGTAGTTAGTGCCTATTACGCATGTCTATCAAAAAAGAAAGACTGAAAGTGGGGGAAAGTATAATTATCTGAATTGGGGAAGTTTGTGAATAATAGGCCTATTCTGATTTTTTTTATTCAAATATAGAGGTGGCAGGTGCAACGGTCGATTGAATGACCCTCTGAAAGTGGAATAAAGGTGTGTTTAACATCAAATGCAGTGCAGTCTAATATGTGTTTCCTTTCTGGGACTATGCAGGGAGATGTCTAGCATACAATGTGCCTAATTTTAGGAACTTAAAATCATCATGCTCCATCTGAGTTTGAGAAAGGTATTTTAGTTAAATGGCTTTCAGAAAGCACCAGTTTCTAGGCTTAATTGTTTGGAGGAATATACAATACTTTTGTTCAACCTCTGAGATTTGAAAGTTTTCTTTTTTAAATTAATGGGCAGGCATGCATAGAGAAAATACACATATTTGACTTTGACCTTTAGAAATAGATTCAAACCTACAGTAGGCTAGGCCTGTAATTCTAGGCACTGGATGACAGTTGTTGAAGGTGCATTCAAATTGATATGTGACTGTTATCCTAAAGAGTTTATTAGCCTATTAAAAAGGCAACTTTATTTAATGCCTAGTTTAAAACAGAATTAGGCCTCAACCTTCTTGTTTGCATTTGTAATTTTAGTCAATAACGTTTTTACACAAGTCTTTTTTTTTAAACTTGAATATTGAGAACCACTTTTTAATACTATAATTGTACAAATATAATTGTATATTATAAACGCCAATTTTAGACTGTTATGTTGTGGGGATAGGCCTATTAATTTCAGGTATTTGAATACTGATGTTATTTGTTGTTTAATCTTTCTGAATTGCCTTCTAGGAACATGGTTAGGCTAAATTAAGAGTGGGTGGCTGTTGGTTGAGGCGCGTCCAGGTTATAATTCTATTCAAATCGAGGAGGTCCCACGTGAGGCTATAACACGTGACTGGCAGCAAGCGCGAGGCGTACTATAAGGGAAAAATATTTTTTGAAAGACCTGATACAAGTCCAGTGGGCACAAAACATCACACGACGACATTGTTGTACTTCATGAACACACGCGTAATTGGAAATCATTATGGTGAATTTATTGTAGACAGTGCAGAAACGAAATGCTACAGCCTACTGCCAAGATACACATGCACTTGCATCCTATTTTATACAGAGAGATTGTCTATCTTATTTTGATAAATGTTCATAGCCCAAATAGGCTATAGCATAAGTCCATTGCTTCACCATAGAGTTAGCCAACCACAATGAATACTAGATGTGTGCACATTTCTGCATAGGCTAGTGCACTTGGACGTGACCGGACTATAAAAAAGAGCCGTGCAAGAAAAGGGGTCGGGTAGGATGTTTAGAAAGGGTTCAATGTGACACAAGGCAGACTGTTGAAAATTGAGACTATTATTTTGGGACAGGGTCACCCGGGCTTCCTCAACTCGCATCACCATGCCTCATACGCACTAGCCAGCTACTGAAACCCCATAATTGTGTGTTCCACTGTCTTTTTTATGAATTCATCATATCGTGACCTTTTTTTTTTTTTTGCCTTTTCCTGTACCGCATATCATTCATCAGCAGTAAAATGCGTGTCATCCCTTTCAACGCTCTTTCCATAGCAACCTCGTGCGTCTTAGCAAAAATTCACCTAGTTCCACACAAGGCCATATTCTTCACAAAGAGAGGGGCGAGCATCTGGATCTTTTTTTCCACAGTTCCTCGAGCTGGCTTGCAAAGCACAAGAGTTGGTCTGTGTGCCCCGGCAGCACCGCTTCCCCGGCAGAAATGACTTTTTATAGACTTGGAGACAAGAATGGCTGAATGGTAACGCATCTTCATTAACTGAGGCATGGAACTGACTCTCCCGCAGCAGTCACAACCCGACAGAGTGGTCTCCAAGGGTTCAGGGATCTTAAAAGTCCTTACAAAATGTTCGGCCTTGACTTCACATCTTAAAAATCAACATGCAAAGGCCGTCAAGTGATATTCAGATTAATATAAACTATTTTACTCAAGTAGAAATGTTGTATTAGGTTACTGAATGTATCAAAGCAACACACAACGCGTTTTGATATTTAAATTATTTGCATATTGAATAATTTGAAAAGGTTGTGTTTACAAGCCAATTAGATTTGTTTATTAGGCCTACCTGTTATTTGGTATATTATCAAATTCAAGGTAGCAAACAATGATAATGGCTTTATTTGACATATTAATCAGTCACTGAGCTGTAACACTGGTATTATTATGTTATTAATGAAAATAGACATTTCGATAACAACTAATGTTGCATCCTTCTATTTGAATACATCCTTAAATATTTCACAGAATATTTTGTACATGATGAAATTAAAATTCCAGAAGTTCCTCTGTAACTTTTTAATGATTTCTAAATTACACCTGACCAACTCTTGGGAATTGTCTCCCCTTAGTCAATCCAAAATAAATATATAAAGGTTGGTTGGGCAAAACCACGCCTTTCAATAGATGATGACGAGCACCTGTGACCCCAAGAACATCTTATCCACGCACTATATTCTTCACTGTCGTGTCGTGCCAGAGTGAAGCAAGGACACACGCAGCAGAAAAGAGAGCAAACTTACCGTTAAATCGTGCTCTAGTCCAGGGATTAAAATGAATAAATATTACAGTGCGTCCCACTGTAGCCTACAAACAGAGAGCACTGTCATGTGAGAGAAGAGAACAACATAAACACGCGCGTGAGATATAAAAAATAATGCATTCAGGTAAATAATTAAAATAAAGAGTGATGCCTGAAAAAGCTTCCAAAAAGCTTCGGTTTTAGGAGTGGAACATGCGCCTGATTGCAGAGTTTTAGGCGACTGGAACCGGAGAGATGTAAGATTTGTTTAAAGCCCCGCATTTCCATTTAAGAACGTGATTGTGTTTGCAAAGATCCCTTTCAATCTTCGCATCTCCCCCCTCTCTACCCCTCAGCGTCTCCGAGGCTGCTTTGCAATTCATAGAATTGGTAATTTGCTATTGGGACAAAACGTGAAGGGAAAAATAATCAGATCAACCGGGAGAGGAGTGTGGAAGAAGCCAGGAGGGAGAAACACAGGATTTTCTCTCTAAGTTGCTGTTTAGTAAAATGCTTCGAGAGAAAATGGTATAAAATACCTTCTGCTTTTCATGAGCTTTGCATATAGGTCCACATTTTCACGGGTGGTAAAATTTAACGTGATATTTGGAGATAATCTTATTTGACAACCATCACTTTTTAAGAAGGTACTCTTATAGTAGTACTCTTATACAGTTTTGACATTTTAGTCATTTGGCATACGCTCTTATTCAGAGCGACTTGCAGCTACACTTACAACCACAATTTGAATCCTTAAACACATTATTATCTATGCCCTTATTAATTTTGCATAATACTAAAATTAGCAGATTCATGTTACAATTTTCCAAAGCCCTGTCCAATGACAAAATTATAAGTGCACGTGTGTGTGAGAGAGAGAGAGAGAGAGAGAGAGAGAGAGAGAGAGAGAGAGAGAGAGAGAGAGAGAGAGAGAGAGAGAGAGAGACAGAGAGACAGAGAGAGAGACAGAGAGAGAGACAGAAAGAGAGACAGAGAGAGAGACAGAGAGAGAGAGAGAGAGAGAGAGAGAGAGAGAGAGAGAGAGAGAGAGACAGACAGACAGACAGAAAGTAAGAGAAAGAGGAAGAAAGAAAGAGAAAGAGGAAGAGAGAAGCCTAATGATAAGTGTTGATGAGGAGATTATACACTGTTAGAAAAAAAGGTTCTGGATAGAACCAGAAAGGGTTCTATGCTTGCTTCATATATGGCACCCTTAAGGTTCTATATAGAACCGAAATTGGTTTCATATTGAACCCTATATGGAACCCAAGGGTTCTATATGGAACCAATTTTGGTTCAGTGAAGAAGAACCCCTGGTGTTCTGATCAAAGAACCCTTCAAAAGTGTTATATACAGAACCTTTAGTGGTGCCATATATGAAGCAAGTAATATAACCCTTTTTGGTTCTATCCAACACCTTTTTTTCTAAGTGGGTAACATTGGAAATGCTATAAACAATTGGGATAAATGATTAAAGGGTAGCATTTATTATTAAAAGAAACGCATTGAGATTTGTCACACATTCTCACCATATTCATAGAAATATCTACATCACACAGTGCTTATTTACATGCATCTCTTTTTGTGGGTGATTGTAATTCTGAAACACCACACTATAAGAATACTAATCTACTTAAATAGGGAGCGCTCCAGTTAGTCATCACTGACTAAAAGGATATCAAGGTGGAGGGGGGATTTTGTCACCCCATCAAAAAGATCCCCGTACTCCCCCACGTGGTTATTTGCAAAACAAGCCGAACGAACCCAACGAAACCCAATCATTTCATACTGTTTTCCAACCCTCTCCGCCCTGGCTTGGAGAGAGAGGATGGATGAAAAAATGAGAAAGGGGCGACCAATTGCGAGTAACTGGGATATGAGCGCCCGCGACATGCAAACAAGCAGTCCACGAGAGAGGGATAACAGAAACCTAGGTCATATTCAGAGACTGTAAAGTTACCAAAAGCCTAAAATATAAATGTAATATATAGAATGAACATGTTTCTATATAGTATATGTGAAACACAGCCCTATTTGTTATGTGCGTCAATTGCGCTCAGCAACGTAGGCTATGCCTCTGGTGGGCTTGAATCGGTAAGGAGCCAATACAAGCGAAGAGGAGGCGTGTCTTAGCTCTTCCCCAAGACCTCCCAGAGCAGGTTGTTGCGTTTTTAGCTCTAAAGCCTCCAGACCTCCGAAGTACTCGTCAGTTTTCGAAGTCGGAGCCATGGCTACAACAGCTCAGTATATTCCGCGGAATAACTCCTTACCGTCTAACCCGCTCATGCATCCGGATTCGGACAGGATGCACCAGGGGACGACCTACAGAGAGGTGCAGAAAATGATGCACCACGAATACTTGCAAGGGCTAGCGGCGACCAACACGGGACATCCGATGAGCCTGACGCACCACCAGTGGCTGCCCACCTCCAACACCGACTGGACCAGCGGTACCCATATCGGGCAACAGGAGCACAACAAAGCCAGCGTTCAGGCGAGCCGAGAGGACCTGAGCAGCGGCTTCCACCATAGATCTCACCTGGTGCACCAGCAGACGCAGAGTAGCCACCATGGGTCGTGGGCGCCGACCACGACGCACCACTTGTCCCCGCTGTCCCCTGCCTCCAACGGGCACCAGTCGCTAGTCTACTCGCAGCCTGGATACACGAACCTCAACGCCATGCTGAGTCCCCAGCCCGCCTCTCTGCACCACGGCATGCGGGACCCGCTCCACGACGAAACAGGTAGCCATGACAACCAGATGGAGTCCCCCCAGCAGGCGTTCAGCCACCACCAGGACCACTCAGATGAGGATGCGCCCAGCTCCGACGACCTGGAGCAGTTCGCCAAGCAGTTCAAGCAGCGAAGGATCAAACTGGGCTTTACACAGGCGGACGTGGGCTTGGCCTTGGGCACCCTGTACGGAAATGTCTTTTCTCAGACCACTATCTGCAGGTTCGAGGCACTGCAGCTCAGCTTCAAGAACATGTGCAAACTTAAGCCACTGCTAAACAAGTGGCTGGAGGAGACAGACTCAAACACCGGCAGTCCCACCAATTTGGACAAGATTGCTGCGCAGGGCAGGAAACGAAAGAAGAGGACCTCGATTGAAGTTGGGGTGAAAGGGGCGCTGGAAAATCATTTCTTAAAATGCCCCAAGCCTTCCGCACATGAAATCACCAGTTTAGCCGGCTCTCTTCAATTGGAAAAAGAGGTTGTCCGTGTTTGGTTTTGCAACAGAAGACAAAAAGAGAAAAGAATGACGCCGATAGGGGTACCTCATCCGAATATGGAGGACGTATATTCTCAAGCGGAGACCCCCCCTCTTCACCACACATTACAGAGTCCTGCGCAGTGACTGTTTTCATGAACAATCCTACAATTTCGGGGGAAACAAGAAAAAAAAGGGAAAGGACTATGGAGTTTTCAGTATTTCATTTTGTTTTACTGAGAGAGAACAGAGACATGGCAAAGTTGGACAGACAGATGAGTTTTGTCACAGTAACCGGAGCTTGTGTTACAACAACAAATAGGTAGAATGGAAAATGGTTGAAAAGAAAAACATACACTATTACTGAATTGATTTCGTGCGCATTTTAAATGAAACAAATATCTTTATTTACCTAAATTCTATGGAGGCGATAAAGTAAATTCGATGTTTCGTGGCTGTTCAAAGGGAAACGATTAAATGTTGCAAGTGGTGTCTTGAACTGATGGCGCTCACCACAGTTGCCTGAAAATTATCAACAAAGGAGACACACACAATGAACATTTTGCTTTTCAGGCTTAAAACCGATTAACCAATATTTCTAATTATTAGCTTATTCTTTATCTTTGTTCTATTAATTGTGATGTTTGATTTGTTTGGAATATTTTAACTTCAGTGTCTCTTCTGTTCTGAATACTGTTTTTATTGTTTCTCTCATTTGATTAGTGTACTGTAACTCATCAAAAACGCCTCCCTTACTCCTACTGTTGACACTACGTCATCTGGTCAGAGAAGTTTGTGAAAAGATGATGGAAATTATGGCACCCGTTGATGACAAAAATCCCCACACTTAAATGTCAGATGCATTTCAAAATTGACGAATGCAACAGGACAGCTCACTTCTGGCAGCCTTAAAAAATGTATGCTTTGTAGCTGACTACGTCGAAATTTGCAGATAGCAACAGACGCTAAAAAGGGCAATATGGATTATTACTGTATGTTTCTTGTCGGTTTTTGGTATTTATTTGGATTATTATTTTCCTTTTGTATGGAGCACTTATTCTTTCGTTGAAATTATCATTGCAATTTTATATTAGTTTTGTTTTCAGGATTTGTTTGGAAGTAGGCCTTTACTCACTATTTTCATGTTTACAGGTTCTTAAAATCACTCCAGGGCGCTGTCAGCAACTTGCATTGCTAACTGCCAAGCTATTCCAACCACACCTTTAGAAAGAGATTGGTTTAATACGAAATGAAAGTGATATTCTCAGGTAACTTCAGTGCCCCCGGTCGAAGTCTCACACTGTTCTCATTCTTTATATCATAATAAAAAGTAGAACTCGAATTCTGTACCTTCTATATTGATTTGAAAGGTAGCCTATGCTACACCCCATTAATTTATACCATTCCTATTATTGTATTATAACCACTATATACGGAGAAATTCAGAAAATTATCTAATGAAAAGTGATGAAGGGACCTGTTTTAGATATATGTATTTTTTTCTGATATGGAGAAGAAAGGAAAAACAGATTAACTAGCCTACTCGTGCGTTGTGTGTCATTTCTCAAGGGTCTGGTACATTCTGATAGACAGTATCCTAGAGTACAAACGCATACTGCAGACAGTGCTATTCGATACAGCGGGAAACAACTTTCTTCAAAAAAAGATTTGAAAGAAAATGTTGCCATGATTATTTCCAATGTGTAAATATGTCGAATATGTAAACATGTATTTGTCCTGAGATACAATGTTTGTTTTTTTTTCGGGCAGTTTTGTACACGTACTAATTCCAAGAAGATATTATAATATGATTTCATTTATGAATCTGACCATTTATATATATATTTATTTCCTAAATGTGTTTGGAGCTTTTTGTTTGGCTCTGTTAATGGTTATGTTGCAGTGGATTTCAATATGTTTTGTTTACTTCATTGGTTGTATGTTGATTGCTAAATGTAGACAGCAAAGTCACATTTCTCCTGTTTATGTTATAGTAATATTTTATTACTTACATAAAACGTATATACAAGAAAATGTATTTTGTCTTCATTAAGGAACCAAACAGTTTTCCTTTGTTGCTAACTATTGTGAAACCACCAGATGAGAAAAAAAAGATACAAATGTATGTTGTAAACAAAAATGCAATGCACTAAGATAGTGTGTTGTGCTTAACCACTCTGATTTAAGCCGTCAGAAAGTGTTGACTACAACATGTGTTCAGTTTAAACCAGTATTCCGTTATGTAATTGGGATTCATTTAAATCAGACGCTGTGTACATGTGCTGTTTTAAAGGGAATAGACACAACAGTATGTTTACCTCAGGCATTCATATCCGCATCAAGTCCACACAATCCCTGACGTTGTTCACATCTTTGTGTAATCGCAGTATTAAATTGTGCAATATTATTACGAAAATAGTGTCTATTTACTGACTGATGTACCCATTATTATTATTATTATTATTATTATTATTATTATTATTATTATTATTATTATTATTAGTTAATAATGTGATATGGTAATAACAATGTATTGCCAGGTAAATAATAGTAAGCTACATAGCAGCAATGTATCAGACTTGCTCTTGGTGCGCACCAACATGCCGATTGTAATCTTATTTAAAACTAGCAGCCTACAGTGTTGAGGTACTTGTAAAATCTGTCCTAAAATAAATACACACCGTGTCTTGTATCTTAAACTTCTGCTTTGAGAACTAATAAAGTGCCTGCGAGGGATTTCTGAGTGTCTATAATCATACTAATCATGACCAAATTATGGGTCATTAGAATATTAAGTAGGCCTATGAAGTACAGTCCAAGGCCACATACACCTCTCCAAGTGTTCAGAATAAGTGTAGGCTATAATACAAATATGTTTTTAGTTTTAAACATCTCGCTGATGTTATTAAATGGGCTGTAATAGGCTATGTTGAATTAGATCAAAATGCAAAGAAATAGGCTAGCTACCATTTGGATCACACAAACACACCAGCTCCATTACAACACGCACAGTAGGCTATGTGCTGCTATAGGCTACAGCGAACGTAGGCCTACCGATAGCCATGTAAGAATAATTATCAATCTGGACACACAATTAGTTTGTATTATGTTTTGATATTCATATTAAACAGATAAAGATGACGCAGCTTTGCTTTCTGGGAAGAAAACAAGATGTGGGTGGACATTCGGCTACGGGGAACATGTTAGATGACAAGCGGTTCTGATTCAGTAAATGTAGGCCTAATATTGCAACTCATTCGCCAATTTCTTTGCATCTCACCAGTTTCAATGGCGCAAATTACAGAGAAGTCAACAACAATTGACTGTAATAACAGTCAAACTGATCCAATATTTCTGAGTTAGTCAAAAGTTCAAGGAAACGTTTAACATCAAACTATATGAATTTAGCGCGAAGTATTATTATGATGTTTAGCCTATCTGTTCAGTTATAGCTCTAGATCTTAATCAAGATACTGTACATCTGTGGTGTCCATATTTGACATTAGCACAACAAGAAATCACGTCTTCTGTGATTTATTCTACATTACACTAAGCCTGTTTTACTTTAGCCCAATCCTAACCAATTTTTTAACAATGCATCTAATAAACAAATGCAATGGATTGAAAAATAAATTATAGCCTTCAATAAAACCGAGTAGGATCATTTACATGAGTTATTTGAATAAACCCTAACAAAAGTGAGAACACTTCCTTTGAGTAGCCCATAGGTTACCAATCGATATAAACTTGAGTGAAGACAAACTTTTTGTCAGATAGGAATTCTTGAAGTGATGTTCAGAGACGCTAAAAGTTGGCCTTCAGATAGAAAACCTGAGAATATAAGATTCACTCTCTCTCTGTTGGTGGGCCTATATAATTTCCTTTTATACACATGACATCAAGGATATCCTTTTGTTTCCCTCCCACTCTTTGATACCATAATATAATGCCAAGCGATTATGCATATTGACATTTCCACGTAATTCAGTCATCCAAACGTAGCTAATGATCTTTAGGCAATCCTTGTAAAGTCACAAGAGCGCTTGGATTCTATCATTCAATAATAAATAGTATATTGGAGATTAATAAAAATCTGATCAATTTGACGCACACATAGGCCTATCAAACATATCCTATTAACTTGGGTTACAGCGAATTTACCTGATTAAAACTGTAATAATCAAAAAGTCCCTATAACATAACTTCACATACGAATAAATATAAGACACTGTAGGCCTTGAGAAGTGTCAGCTCAAACTGTTGTAAATGAGCCCAAATTAGGCTTGATGATTGTGAAGCATTTTGAAGAGAACAGCGAGTCTCAAGCGCCCCCAAATGGTACAACTGTGTTCCTACAACTGTAAGAGATCAGGCGAGTCACTGAGCAACTTGTTTCAAATGTATTGGAATAATAATACACAATATTATATCATAATAATGTCTGGAACGGAGCAAATGGAATACCATTTCACAAATTTCGCTCCAGCCATTACCACGAGATAGTCCTCCCCAATTAAGGTGCCACCAACCTCCTGTGATCGGCATCATATTTGGCAGGGTTTATACACTACATTACCAAAACATCAAACATCTCATTCCAAAATCATGGGCATTAATATGGAGTTGGTCCCCCCTTTGCTGCTATAACAGCCTCCACTCTTCTGGGAAGGCTTTCCACTAGATGTTGGAACATTACTGCAGGGACTTGCTTCCATTCAGCTACAAGAGCATAAGTGAGGTCGGACACTGATGTTGGGCGATTAGGCCTGGCTTGCAGTCGGCGTTCCAATTCATCCCAAAGTTGTTAGATGGGGTTGAGGTCAGGGCTCTGTGCAGGCCAGTCAAATTCTTCCACACCGATCTCGACAAACCATTTCTGTATGGACCTCGCTTTGTCATGATGAAACAGGAAAGGGCCTTCCCCAAACTGTTGCCACAAAGTTGGAAGCTCAGAATCATCTAGAATGTCATTGTATGCTGTAGGGTTAAGATTTCCCTTCACTGGAACTAAGGGGCCTAGCCAGAACCATGAAAAACAGCCCCAGACCATTATTCCTCCTCCACCAAACTTTACAGTTGGCACTACGCGTTGGGGCAGGTAGCGTTCTGCTGGCATCCGCCAAACCCAGATTAGTCAGTCGGACTGCTAGATGGTGAAGCGTGATTCATCACTCCAGAGAACGCGTTTCCACTGCTCCAGAGTCCAATGGCGACAAGCTTTACACCACTCCAGCCGACGCTTGGCATTGCACATGGTGATCTTAGGCTTGTGTGCGGCTGCTCAGCCATGGAAAACCATTTAATGAAGCTCCCGATGAACAGTTCTTGTGCTGACGTTGCTTCCAGAGGCAGTTTGGAACTCGGAAGTGAGTGTTGCAACGCTCTTCACCACTTGGCGGTCCCGTTCTGTGAGCTTGTGTGGCCTACCACTTCACGACTGAGCCGTTGTTGCTCCACTTCACAATAACAGCACTTACAGTTAACCGGGGCAGCTCTAGCAGGGCAGAAATTTGACGAACTGCCTTGTTGGAAAGGTGGCATCCTATGACGGTGCCACGTTGAAAGTCACTGAGCTCTTCAGTAAGGCCATTCTACTGCCAATGTATGTCTATGGAGATTGCATGGCTGTGTGCTCGTTTTTATACACCTGTCAGCAACGGGTGTGGCTGAAATAGCCAAATCCACTAATTTAAGGGGTGTCCACATACTTTTGTATATATAGTGTACATGGCACACAACAAGATAAATTAAAACAGCTTTTATAGAAATCTATAATCAGCATGTGACTGATAGGTCATAAACATCTCATCTCCTGAAGTGGTTCTGTAACAGAAGATTATATGTACATCCCAAATGGCATCCTATTCCCTATAAAGTGCAATCCTTTCAACCAGCTCTGGTGAAATGCAGTGCACTATTTAAGGAATAGGGTGCCTTTTGGGACACTGTATGTGCTCAAAACCCAACTAAACGGCCTGTCTGAATCAAATATCCACATTGGATCCACACTAGACACCTGTGATTTGTGAGTTATTAGTTTCAGACCTGTACAAATAGTTTAACTGCAGAATAATGGTTATGATGTACTACTGGTCTGACACAGCCTTCCCTATGTCCTTAGAGAACTCTCCCGCCAGCATCACTCATTATCTGGTGGGGAACTTAAAATGGTGCCACCTTTGGACCTAAATCAAATCAGGCAATAATGATCATACTTTTGTACTGGAATATGAGTTTCAAAATCCCCACAAAAATCATGAAGCACAGCCTGGATGATGATCAAACTCCACCATCAGTTGTCATCCAATAAGCCGGCTTCAACTGATGCTAACAGAGAAAGTGTATTATGCATACAACAAACACAGTACGACCTTTGGAACATCGTCATCTGTCCATATGGCTAAAGTGCATGCTGAACATGCTGGACCTGAACTAAATGAGATGCACTATCAGTAATGCCACATAGGCCCGTACTTAAGTGTAGTTGTGTGGACCCAGGAAGTGGAATTTAAATCAGCCCACAGCTGATGCAGTAGGAAGGTCAACGATGACATAATATGACTAATTGCCTTTCAATAGTTCCCCATTTGCTATTTAGCTCTGCTGTGTGGCATGGCACAGGATGGTGCACTACTTTTGACCACAGCCCTATGGTAAGTAATACACTACATAGGGAATAGTGTACCATTTGGGAAGCAGCCTAACCTTACGTAACAACGAAACAAATAAAATAAAACTTAGGTCAATGATGGTGGTGTGTCCAGTGGAAGGAAATTAAAGAGACATTTCACTCATATATGACAGTTTGTCAGATGTTTTCAGATGTCGTGGGACGTGGTTTCATCTTGACATTAGACTACTTTATAGAGGTGTGAAAACATCTGATAAACTTCTATTTGAAAGTTTAATGTGCCTGGTACTTTTCAGACCGGGTTAGTGGAAGACGTGCCAAACTAGCCCACCAGCCGAGTAACATTTCATATTTTCATAACATTTCATATTGCACAGATTTTGGACCTTTGGCTTGGTTGAATGTTATCCGGGCTAGTAGAAATTGTGGAGTAGTTAGCTGTTTGGGTCGTACTATAGTCACCACCATTTTGGCTCATTAGGAAAGTCAGAAGTTACCTATCTCTCCTAGCCTGGTCCCAGATCTGTTTGACAATGACCATAGGACAAATATATATAGGACCAGGCCCATTCTCTCCCTTTTATCTCTCTCCCTCCCATAACATACAGTACAGACTGACTGGTGCCAAGCACCATTTCGAGAGTGGTGCTGAAGCCAGCACTGGGCGTTTGAACACAGCACACAGATGCCTTCCTGCCTGTCTGCCTGCCTAGCCCCTTCATCAGGGAAGTATCATCAAACACAGGAGATGTGGATTAGCGATGATTAGCAGGGATTAAAGCTGGTTAATGGTGGAAAAATACATTAGAAACCAGCGGCTCAGGGGGGGATTTTGCTCGCACTAGAGGATTTGCATTGATCCGCAGCAAATGAATGAGGATTAGCCGCATCTATCTGCCAACAGATAAATAACATTAAGCATATTATACAGCGTCGCCTGTTATTAACAACATTACAAACAAGCCCAACAATGCCGGCAATTATGGAAATAATGGGCTTGAATAATGCTCTTCAGTGCGATTCTATCCCCACTCGCTGAGGAGGAGATACAGTAGCTAAGAGGATGCTGAAGACCTATGCTCCTGAGAAGGCTAAAATCCTAGGTTGATACTACTACAAGGCCCTCAGGTATTCATTCACATTACTGAGCCGAGCTGAACCGAGCCGAGCTGATTTGGCCTGGTTACGCATACACCATATCTGGAATCATGCTGGAAAGGACAATGTGAAAAGAAAATATCAGAGCCAGCACAGTTCGGTTGGGGACAGCATGATAGTGTGAAAAGGGTATTAGAGTACTATGGGGTGCTCAAGTGTCCATTGTAGAGACTCTTTGGTGCACTAAGTTAGCTAAATTGATCATTCAGAAAGACAGTCACTTTAGATGTAAATTCGATATTATTCACTCTGAACTACACTAACAGCCAGTGGCATGTATTCATGGATGCCAAGGGAAGCCAGGCTTACCCAAAAAACATACAAAATAATAACATTAAAATTAAAATAATGTTAATGTCTCTGTGTTTCATAATTTTCCTTCAATTCGCAAGAGGCTGAATGTATCTCACAGGAGAACGCATCCGAGCGAGCGAACCAGTGCCCCTCTGTCTCTCTACGTGTAGACCATCTATCTGATGCTGTCTGGTCCAAACGAGTATGACATTGTTGCCACCCGTAGCATTAAAGGCAAGGGAAGCCATCAAGCATTTGGCCTCCCTTAAAAAAAAAAGTATAAAAAATTGGTCAGTCAGCATTGAGCTAAACTGAGCGAGCTCAACAATGAATGGTCCTGGCGCACCAAAAAAAAGTGTCAAGGGAAGCCAGCTTAGATTTTGGCATCACTCCTATCAAATCCCATTGAGAGAATACATCATTGACAGAAAAACTTGAATTGTTGCATCTTGTTGTTTTCTTCCAGTGGCTAGCTAGGAAATTGTCCCTTTCCTAAATTAGCCATGGATGGAGATAGGGATTTGGACTTGTGGTTCTACTTAATTCTCCATAATGGCCAATGATTATAACGGCGATTCCTATCCAACCATTAATTTATACATTGTTGTGCCCCTGGCCTGAGAGGATGGAAGTTCAATATGTAGCTAGATGTAGAAGGATAATGTTAACTCGCTAATGTTGCCCATGAATGGAAGTTAGGCTAACGAGCAATAATTTTAGCCAGGTAGCCTAGGACAACTAAAAATAAAAGCGTGTACTGTATGACAGAGTGATAGACTGTTTCGTCAACATGAAAGAGAGGAGGATGGCATTGGCATTTCTCTACAAGTAGGTTGAGTCAACATGTGTTTCTACTTGCATGAATGCACACGCACGCACGCACGCGCACACACACAGAAGTCAGAACCATGGAGAGCCACATCAATTTAGCTTAAATAGTTTTTGGTATCTTTTAGTTGTCACTGATTTAGACTAAGCAGAGGTAATTTGATGATGTTGAAATGTTGAAGTTGAAATGGTGCTGGAATAGTGGAGGCAGCTCCTGTTTTCTTTGCGGCTTGCGGTAACTCTCTGTGGTTCTAAATCAATATTTGTTTAGTGATCCGAAAATGTAGGAAACATTAACTTGCTTGACCATGCTGTAGGTCATGTAACTGTCTGTTACATTCAATATGCTTTGTGGACTTCACTGGACTGAGGTTGCTATCCGGTTTTGTGATAAAACAAAGGTGTGGTTGAAATTATTCTGCCACTGTGTCTTCTTATTGTCTCGGCCTTTACAGGCCTATATATCACGGTCGCAAGGCATATGAATTAACAGGTTATAGAGCAAACAATGCAATTATCACAACACATAGGTTTTAATATGGCTTTTTTTTGTCACAGTTAACAGATTGAGTGGAAGAGAGACAAGAGGGTGAAATGCTGCATATAACCCTACCCTCTAGCCCAGGCAGGTGAGCGTTCCAGCGGGTTCCCTTCTCTCTTATCCTCCAACAGTTCTCTTCCCCCCTTCTCGCCGTTTATGTAATAAATACTGCACTCCCACTTTGAGATCCAAAGATGGGGGGAGGGGTTGGAGGCAGAAAGATAGAATAATACATATTTTCATCAAAAAAACTAGTTTTTTCACACCTCATGGTTTCTTCTCCTCTGAGTGACTTGAAAGATGGGCAACAATGTGGCCACACAGTGAACACCTAGTTACCATATGAAACGCTCCACAGACCCAGTGGTGAATCGGAGGAAAGAGTAAGGGAGGAAAAGTGCTGTGTTATTTATCATGCAGGGCCTGTAGCAGTGGAGGGTCCTCAGAGGAGGAAGGGGAGGACCATCATACTCAGTGAAAAATAATACTTTTTAGATAAAACTATACTAAATATTCACGTCACCAAATACCTGATTAAAACACACTATTTTTCAATGAAAGTCTACAGTAGTCTCAACAGCACCCTCTAGGCTAACACCCTGTTGTAGCCGGAGGACAGCTATTTTCTGTCCTCTGGCTATATCGACTTCAATTCCAAAACCTAGAAGCTTGTGCTCCTCACCCCCTTCCTTAGACCTACATGGTAATTATGACGACTTCCGGAGGACGTCCTCCAACCAATCAATGCTTTTGCAGTATGAACTAAAATGTTGTCCATCCAATCAAAGTATCAGAGAATTAATCTAGTACTACGCATGTGTGATTTAGAAGCTTGGTGAGTTGGTTGACATTGTTGGATAGATTGAGAGATTGAGATAGTTAATGGTGATAGTTGAGCATTTTTAGGATATTATTCAATTCAAATTAGTTTCTTCAAACTACAGGAGGTAGATTATATATTGTTTTCTTTGTTTTAGAACTTTATTTTTGTGTCAATTTATTCAATTTATTTATAGCTAGCTACCAGAATGCAGTTTTCTCTGCCAGAATGGCTGGTTAACGCTAACGACAATGTAGCAGATTTTTTGAGGAAGACCCCTTTCATTGCTCACATCAGATTGAAGCTTCTGGGAAAAAGCTGCACCGATCATGTATTGGACAAAGGTATGCGTATTCAAACTGTGCAACACAACAAGAAGGTAAGAAGAAACAGGGATGTTCTCAAGCAGCTTATCAACTCTACTGCATTTTTGGACATGTAAGAGTTGTCTTTTAGGGGGCACAATGAGATGGAAAGTTCCGCTAACAATGGCAACTACAAGGAGCTTGCAGAAGTAATAGGGATGCTTTGATGTGTCAAGTGGGCGAGATACAAGTGTGAGTTTAACTTCATGGAGAAACTTGTTGCCCAAACCTATGATGACGCTGCTGTAATAGAATGTCTCTGCTATTTGTATTTACATCTAAGTCCCCTCCTGTTCCCTGATTAAGAGGTGATGACCACTCCACTCAGGTTACCAGTGTCAATTCTCTCCTGACATGAACTGAAGCCAAGTCTCATGTGCTCTTTCATCCACTGGCGCATTGAATGTTTCCTCTCCAAGCACTGTGGCCCTGTCAATCTTCTCTCATTACTGTATGTAGAGGCAATCACATACACAAACACAATCACATTATTACACATCAATGTGATTTGAATCCTTGCTTGGACTAGCTCTTTTGTCTAATTGTGTTGTGTTATTGTTTTTTGTCTTCCCAGTCAAATCCTGTCCTGCCCTCAGTGGAAGAGTTGAGCTCTTCTCAACAACATCAATCCATAATGAGCCTGTCCTGTACTGAGGCCTCCGAACACCTCAACCCCTGTCCTCCACTGAAACCAAGCCTCTGAACACCTCAACTCATGCCTCGTACCCTCATTCAATCACTGCTGTGATCCCTTCTCAACACTATGTAAGTAGCCCTCTCATTCCCATTCCCCATAATATTTTACTATAAATGCCTTTATTAAATGTTTTAGGTTAAAATAATTTGTCTTTGATGATTTTTGAAACATGTTTTGTCATCTCTGTCTCAATTTTTAAAGTCACCAGCCTCCACTGGCCTGTTGCTATATGCTTCCTCCTTCATAAAACTCTCAAGGTATAGACCTATAGAGAGAGGGCTATAAGTGCAGGTTCAAAAACTTCCTCTCCCCCCTACCTCCCATCTCTCTTTTGATCTTCTCTGGGTTTTGAAGAAGAAGAGAAGACGCTATCCTGGCTTCATGACTGTGAGGGGTCCCTTTCAACCGCTGAGCTGTCTTTCAGTGTGATAAACAATTGAGAGGAGAGGTCCCAGCTATTACCAACCTTCCTATGACCTGCAGGCTATACTGTAGATACAAGAAGAGATTCACAACTAGAGGAAAGTTTGAACCATTCAAAGCCACCATTTTGACTAATTCAGCTAGATGTTTGGAGAATAGTACAGTGCCTTGCAAAAGTATTCATCCCCCTTGGCGTTTTTTTTTTTTGCATTACAACCTGTAATTTAAATGGATTTGTATTTGGATTTTATGTAATGGACATACACAAAATAGTCAAAATTGGTGATGTGAAAATAAAAAAATTCCAGAAAATGATGTCATGGCTTTAGAAGCTTCTGATAGGCTAATTTACATCATTTGAGTCAATTGGAGGTGTACCTGTGGATGTATTTCAAGGCCTACCTTCAAACTCAGTGCCTCTTTGCTTGAGATCATGGGAAAATCAAAAGAAATCAGCCAAGACGTCAGAAAAATTATTGTAGACCTCCACAAGTCTGGTTCATCCTTGGGAGCAATTTCCAAACGCCTGAAGGTACCACGTTCATCTGTACAAACAATAGTACGCAAGTATAAACACCATGGGACCACGCAGCCGTCACACCTCTCAGGAAGGAGATGCGTTCTGTCTCCTAGAGATGAACGTACTTTGGTGCAAAAAGTGCAAATCAATCCCAGAACAACAGCAAAGGACCTTGTGAAGATGCTGGAGGAAACAGGTATAAAATGATCTATATCCACAGTAAAACGAGTCCTATATCGACATAACCTGAAAGGCCGCTCAGCAAGGAAGAAGCCACTGCTCCAAAACCGCCATAAAAAAGCCAGACCACGGATTGCAACTGCACATGGGGACAAAGATCTTACTTATCTTTGGAGAAATGTCCTCTGGTCTGATGAAACAAAAATAGAACCGTTTGGCCATAATGACCATCATTATGTTTGGAGGAAAAAGGGGAAAGCTTGCAAGCCGAAGAACACCATCCCAAACGTGAAGCACAGGGGTGGCAGCATCATGCTGTGGGGGTGCTTTGCTGCAGGAGGGACTGGTGCACTTCACAAAATAGATGGCATCATGATGAAGGAAAATTATGTGGATATATTGAAGCAACATCTCAAGACATCAGTCAGGAAGTTAAAGCTTGGTCGCAAATGGGTCTTCCAAATGGACAATGACCCCAAGCATGCTTCCAAAGTTGTGGCAAAATGGCTTAAGGACAACAAAGTCAAGGTATTGGAGTGGCCATCACAAAGCCCTGACCTCAATCCTATAGAACGTTTGTGGGCAGAACTGAAAAAACGGGTGCGAGCAAGGAGGCCTACAAACCTGACTCAGTTACACCAGCTCTGTCAGGAGGAATGGGCCAAAATTCATTCAACTTATTGTGGGAAGCTTGTGGAAGGCTACCCGAAACATTTGACCCAAGTTAAACATTTTAAAGGCAATGCTACCAAATACTAATTGGGAATGCGATTAAATAAATAAAAGCTTAAATAAATAATTCTCTCTACTATTATTCTGACATTTCACATTCTTAAAATAAAGTGGTGATCCTAACTGACCTAAGACAGGGCATTTTTACTAGGATTAAATGTCAGGAATTGTGAAAAACTGAGTTTAAATGTATTTGGCTAAGGTGTATGTAAACTTCCGACTTCAACTGTACATATGGGAAACTGTTGAGCGTGAATAACCCAGAAGCATTGCAGTTCTTGACACAAACCGGTGCACATGGCACCTACTACCATACCCTGTTCAAAGGCACTTAAATCTTTTGTCTTGCCCATTCACCCTCTAAATGGCATATATGCACAATCTGTCTCAATTGTCTAAAGGCTTAACTATCCTTCTTTAACCTGTCTCCTCCCCTTCATCTACACATATTGAAGTGGATTTAACAAGTGACATCAATAAGGGATCATAGCTTTCACCTGGATTCACCTGGTCATGGAAAGAGCATGTGTTATTATAGTTTTGTACACTCACTGTATAGTCTTACTAAAGAGCAATAGTAGAGAATGTTTGCATTAGTTACCCTAAATTCGCTCCCTTACCCTTTGCCCCCTCTCTATTCACACATGCTGAGGCCATTAAAACTGATGTACAAGGTTGCAAAATTAATCATTTGCCTATAAGGCTTTTCTCCACTTAGAGCCGCTTGAGTCAGACGTAAAAGGTTGCCCCCTTACTTCACCAGCAAGCATGCCTTTTTTCCACGGCCATGAAGGAGTGACTTTAATCACAAGGTTTGCTGTGGAAAAGAAGAAAGGAAGCAACGACAGAGGGGCTTCTTGGAAAAGATACGGCGGTAAACAATAATAAGGTCATCCGGGCCTTGTGCACTATTTGTGGACCATTTCTCAGGGCCGATCCCCATCCAGGATGTTCATAAACATGCAATTCAGATTTGTCAAATGTATAGGCAGCCGCGACGACAAGAACAATAACATCTTGTTGTTACACACGCTGTGTGTGGGCGTGTGTGTGTGCCAAAGGCCCTTCAGAGGTTCTATAGGAGGAATCATGCAATATACGTTGAATACATAGAATTCACACACAAAATGATAATACACAAATCTGAATGAAAGGTCTGAAGGCAATAACAAAAGATCAAATGGCTTAGACTCTTGACATAATACAAGTCTTGCCACATCTAGTATAATCATTTTCATCCCATTAACTATATTCATATACGGTATGCTACAGTCAATTTAGTCACTGTGAAGTTGTTCACTATCCAATGGAAGCATCACGTTGCGGGTGCGAAAAAACACAAATAGTAAATGGACCTTAAAGAGATATCCCAAAGATGATCCGGATAACCCATGGTCCGCTCTGATATTGTGTAGCTGCGTTCAAAGGAGAGAGCCATGTGCAAATATTTCCTATGGCACACACACACACACGTCACCTGGTGTCGAAGAGCTTTTCTTTTTCTTTTTTTGCTGTGTTCACATGTTTTTAAATACGTTTGCTGTGCCAACCTATACAAGAGTGCTGTGTGTTCAATAATTGAAGTGTGAAATCTCATGTGTGCTACCAATAACGCATGTCCTAAATTGTCACGAGTGCTACCCATATGCATGTCCCAAATTCTCACACGTGCTATCTATTAAGCTCGTTTGCCAAATATATGCTCAGGGGTGAAAGTAAGGCGGTACAGTCAGGTACGGCGTCCCAGCAAAATGAATAGTGGGGGTACACCGGTAAAAACGTGAGTGTACCACAATAATTAACACAAAATGCTGACAAAACTATTTGCTATTACACCATTATTTAACATTACTGCATGTCAGCCACATGAAAAATTTGTGAATTGACCAGTTGGTATACACTCGAAATTGCATTGTGGTTTGAGGAGAACTCTTACATTTTGCCAAAGCGGAGATGAGTGGCACGTGTACAGCAGTGGACGCATCAATTCGGGCTACAAATGTAGGTCTAATGACAATCCCAGAATGTCATTACAATACATGTTTTGTAACAGATGTCTCTTTCCATTAATCAAATTGTGGGTGCACAGTGCACTTTTTTTATATATATATATTTTTGTCATTTAGCAGACGCTCTTATCCAGAGCGACTTAGAGGAGCAATTAGGGTTAAGTGCCTTGCTCAAGGGCACATGGACAGATTTTTCACCTAGTCGGCTCGGGGATTAGAACCAGCGACCTTTCGATTACTGGCACAACGCTCTTAACCACTAAGCTACCTGCCGTTTTGATGCTGGAATAATTTTGTGAGTGGACGAACATGGGCGGATGCCTACAGGAGTGAGTTTTTTAAGTGATTGTTTTACAATCAGATGAAGACATCATGACTGGTTGTGTTTATGCCATATTAAAAGGTAATACATGTTAAAAGTTATATGCCAATTATTTCCTAGGCCTACTAGGCCAACAGAGATCATATACATTAATAGGGATTCTATATGCAATTCTATGATTACACCTATGGGCTCTATTCAATCAGCATTGCGGAAGTTCAGCTATACGGCGTTATTGAATTTTAAAGGCAATGTTCCTGCTTTAGCGGAGACTGCATTCACGGTCAACGCTGCATATCTTGGCTCAATCGGAAATTACCTTTACATTTCTATCAAGGTATCTGTAACGCTTCAGCTTTACAGATTGAATAGAGCCCCTAAGATATAAAAAAATATATACACTTTTAAAGAGACTTTGAACATTTTTGTACCACCATTGTTAAGAGACACTTCCTACCTTTTCCAAATAAAGTATTGTTCATTGTGAAACTTACCTGGTTGTCTGTCATACTTCCTGTTATTGCACTGGGGCGGCACGAAAATAACCTGAGTTTGACCATATCTGACGCACGCACGCACGCACACACGCACACACATACACACACTCGTCAAAACAGAACAACAACAAAGACAACGAGCAAATAAATAAATAAATAAGGAGGGACGGAAAGAAGGGAAGAAAAGGAGAGGAAGAGAGAGACGGAGCAAGAGATGAAATGGAGACCTGCCGCTGAGCTCAAGGATGCTGCGTGCGACTCGGTAATTAGAAATGTACACAGATGATTTAGATGCAGAGATATGATTAGGAGGGGAGAAGAAGCAGCAGTCCCAGTCTTAGTCTTAATCAGCTCTACTTCTGAGAGATCCTCCAGGACTATGGGGGGGGTGAGATGGGAGGACAGACTGGTACACAATATTACACTTCCCCCGCCCCCATCACCACCCTGGCTAGCATGGAGAGACAGAGACTCGAACAGCAGACACAGAGACAGGCACATGGACAACAGAAGCACAGACAGACAGACAGAGAGTGAGACAAAAGATAGACAAGAGAGGTAAAGAAGGAATTATATGGATATGGAGAGAGTTGGGGTCATATATTTTCAGAGTTCAAGACACTATAAATGGACAAATAGACACCAAGGCTTTGGAGAAGAACAGGGAAGGCCTAAGGTAGTAGCAAGGGGTGAACTGAGACAGAGACCTAAAACAGGGAGTCCTCATACAGCTTTGGAGGTCAAGTATGAGGATGGACATAATATATCCCAGACACATGAAACACAAACACAGAGAGGAATCCCCTGTTCTGGAATCAGCTGTTTTAGCCTTACTAAAAACATCACCATCACAAGGTCACCTCTTAGCACAAGGACAAAACCTTCCCTTTAAACGCACTACTCATATCCTCGAGGCATGGGGACATAATACAAAAGAGGAGATGGCCTCTTCTTCTCCTCGTAATGAGGACAGCCCAATTAAAAAAGGCTCCAGTCCTCCTACTCCTCCTCCTCCTCTCTCTCTATCCCTCCCTTTTTCCTCTCCTCCAGTGCCCCGTTATTGATCACCTTTAACCTCGGCTTTCAGCGGTGTCAAAACGACCATTTAGGGGGTTCCCCAGGGCTGCGCGTGAGGGCCGCGCGTCGATCGCACCCCGACCCATAAATCATTACAGGGCCTGTGAGTGTCTGACGCCCGGGGAGGGTGAGGGGGCAGGAGGGGGGTGACATTCAGAGCCACCGCTCGTGGGACCCCCCCTTCACGCCCCCTGGGGTCAGGGGTCAGGGGTCAGCGGCAGCCCATGGATTAGGGACCCAGACGCCCCCGCTAGGCCCAGACACACACACACCCCAAGGCCCAGCAGTGGCACCTTTTTGATTTTTAAATAAGACAAAGGTCAGGTGGCGAAGGTGCCCTGGCCCTGGCCCCGCCTCATTGGCGTACCCTACGTGACACATCCTCTTTATTCATGATTCTTAATTTCCTGGATCTTAAATTCCCTCTACAGCAGACGGGATGGAGGCAAGGGAAAGTTAGCCAGACCAACCTGGAGAGGGAAGTTTACAGACAGACTCGCGTTTCTGAGGTATAATATTGACAGGGTTTTTAGATTTTAATGTGTCTGGAATTGTCTGTTGTCTGGTCATGTTGCTAACTGACCATTGTTATGACACCCTATCTGTCTGGTTGTGGATCTAACGGTCCATTGTTGGGACCCCCTATCTGTTCCTCTATCTAGTCCTCTCGCTCCTCTCACCTCCTCCAGGGCTTGAGGCGCCTCACCGCCTGAGAACTCGTCTGTCTGCACGTTGGCCAGATGCTGCCCCCTCTCCAACAACCCCTCCACCCCTCCTTTCTTCCACCCCCAAAAAGCAGCACATGTGACCGATCCACTCCAGTGACTCAGCTGTTGCCAGTCCCCATCCCACTCTCTTCCCCTCTTTCCCCTCTCTCATTCTCAGCCTTTTCCCTCTCACTATTTTTCTCCCTCCTTCCCTTTCGCTCTCTTTTCACCTGCTGCTACCTGCATGGTGGCATGCAGAGGTGACCCCCACCTCAATCTCAGTCATATGCGGGAGGGCAGGGGACCAGAAGACGTGACAGCTCTTTGGTTGGGAGGATACACACAGGCAGGGGTGGAAAGACTACTGAAATAGCCTACTCAAGTGAAGTACTGTTACTTTAATTAAACTGTACTCAAGTAGAAGTAAAACTACTGCTGTAAAAAAAAATGACTCAAGTAAAAGTAAAAAGTAGCTACTTTAAAAAGTACTCAGAGTAAAAGTAATTCTGTTACTTTTAAAATAAAAACATTGACCTTGATAATTAGCTTATTTCACTAAAGTTGACCTGAAAGTTGTTACACATCATCTTTTCCATGCATTAAATTGAAAAAATAAAAGAGGAAATTGATGTTCAGTAGGAACTACAGTGGCTTGCAAAAGTATTCAGACCCCTTGGATTTCTTCACATTACAAAGTCGGATTAAAATGGATTTAATTGTTTGTTTTTTTGGTCAACAATATACACAAAATACTCTGTAATGTCAAAGTGAAAAAAAACTCTATTTAAAAAAAAAAGATTAATAAAACATTTATAACAAAAATATAGTCGTTGTACAAGTATTCAGCACCCTGAGTCAATACAAGTTAGAAACACCTTTGGCATCGATTAGCAATTAGAGCTTTGAGTCTTCTTGGATAAGTCTATAACAGCTTTGTACACCTGGATTGTGCAATATTTGTCCGTTATTGTTTTCAAAATTCTTCAAGCTCTGTCAAGATGTTGGGGATCATGGCTAGACACCAATTTTCAAGTCTTGCCATAGATTTGTAACTGTAACTTGGCCACTCAGGAACATTCATTGTCTTCTTGGTAAGCAATTCCAGTGGCTTGCGAAAGTATTCACCCCCCTTGGCATTTTTCCTATTTTGTTGCCTTAAAACCTGGAATTAAAATGGATTTTGTGGGGGGTTGTATAATTTGATTTACACAACATGCCTACCACTTTGAAGATGCAAAATATGTTTTATTGTGAAACAAACAAGAAATAAGAAATAAACAGAAAACTTGAGCATGCATAACTATTCACCCCCCCAAAGTCAATAATTTTTAGAGCCACCTTTTGCCCATTCTTCAAGGCAAAACTGCTCCAGCTCCTTCAAGTTGGATGGGTTCTGCTGGTGTACAGCAATCTTTAAGTCATACCACAGATTCTCAATTGGATTGAGGTCTGGGATTAACTAGGCCATTCCAATACATTTAAATGTTTCCCCTTAAACCACTCAAGTGTTGCTTTAGCAGTATGCTTAGGGTCATTGTTCTGCTGGAAGGTGAACCTCCATCCCTGTCTCAAATTTCTGGAAGATTGAAACAGGTTTCCCTCAAGAATTTCCCTGTATTTAGCGCATTCCATCATTCCTTCAATTCTGACCAGTTTCCCTGTCCCTCCGATGAAAAATATCCCCACAGCATGATGCTGCCACCACCATGCTTCACTGTGGGGATGGTGTTCTCGGGGTGATGAGAGGTGTTGGGTTTGCGCCAGACATAGCGTTTTCCTTGATGGCCAAAAAGCTAAATTTTTGTCTCATCTGACCAGAGTACCTTCTTCCATATATTTGGGGAGTCTCCCACATCCCTTTTGGTGAACACCAAACGTGTTTGCTTATTTTTTTCATTAAGCAATGGCTTTTTTCTGTCCACTCTTCCGTAAAGCCCAGCTCTGTGGAGTATACATCTTAAAGTGGTCCTATGGACAGATACTCCAATCTCCGCTGTGGAGCTTTGCAGCTCCTTCAGGGTTATCTTTGGTCTCTTTGTTGCCTCTCTGATTAATGCCCTCCTTGCCTGGTCCATGAGTTTTGGTGGGCGGCCCTCTCTTGGCAGGTTTGTTGTGGTGCCATATTCTTTCAATTTTTTAATAATGGATTTAATGGTGCTCTGTGGGATGTTCAAAGTTACGGATATTTTTTTATAACCCAACCCTGATCTGTACTTCTCCACAACTTTGTCCCTGACCTGTTTGGAGAGCTTCTTGGTCTTCATGGTGCCGCTTGCGTGGTGGTGCCCCTTGCTTAGTGGTGTTGCAGACTCTGGGGCCTTTCAGAACAGGTGTATATATACTGAGATCATGTGACAGATCATGTGACACTTAGATTGCACACAGGTGGACTTTATTTAACTATTTATGTGACTTCTGAAGGTAATTGGTTGCACCAGATCTTATTTAGGGGCTTCATAGCAAAGGTCGTGAATACATATGCACGCATCACTTTTCCGGAAGTTTATTTTGTAGAGTTTTTTGAAAGAAGTTAGTTTTTTCATTTCACTTCACCAATTTGGACTATTTTGTCCATTACTTGAAATCCAAATAAAAATGCAACAAAATAGGAAAAACGCCAAGGGGGATGAATACTTTTACAAGGTACTGTACATGTCTCCCCACCCACTCTTTCCCCACCTCTGTCCCAATGGGACGACCCACTTCTCCTCCCCCCTACCTCTGCCCCAGTGGGACGGCCCAGCCAGGGGGAGTAGGGTTCGGACGCGACAGGCCGTCACAAAGAGGATTAATTGGTGTGGCACCTCTTTGATACGCATGGCCACAGCAATTAAATGGTGTCCCTAGGCCCTCGATCGGTGCAGCCAAATTGGGCCTTTCTATTCAATATGTGGGCTATATGTGTGGGAATATGGTTGTACATGCTTATGTGTGTGTGTGTGTGTGTGTGTGTGTGTGTGTGTGTATGCAAGGTGCATGCAGGGAAGTGTACAGGTTGTGCAAACAGGACCAGAGGGAGGATAGGACCAAGGAAATGAGAAAGAGAGAGATGGAAGCAAGTAGGGTTTCTCAACGGATGCCTCCTGAGATAGCCAGCGTGTGTACATTGTGTATGTGTGTAATAGGGGGTGATCTGGTGGCTTTTCTATAGCTCCCTCTGTCTCTCCCACTCCCTCCAGCCATCAATTAGTGGGCTTGGGTTTGTGAAGGCCTCACGTTCTTTCACACAAGCCGTTGTTTCTGTTGCATTGATTCGCTCTCTCCTCTCTCTCTTTCTCTCTCTCCCCACTCTCTGTTTCTCTCTCTCCCCCTATCTCTCTCTGTGTGAGCGGGCGCAACAGCGTTTGAAGGTTAAGATAAGACACAAGGCAGGATACTCCCTCTCCTCCTCGCGTTTCTACTGGGTGTTGGCTAGATAGGGCCAGGGCCTCCCTGGGTAAAGAGGACCTGAAGCAGAGTCCAAAGAGCTTTTAGGCAGAGGAACACAGATGTGGCCACCAAGAGCAGAGCCCGTATTCACAAAGCGTCTCAGTTTTTCCTTTGAGATCATAATGAATGTGACTATATGGACAGTGGATATCTAATGAAGATCCGCATTCTAAGACGCTATATGAATACAGGCCCAGAACTCGAACATATAGCTGCATCAGACACTCTTTGGAACACTACAATCTTTTTTCAGTTTGATTTCCAATTGTGATTTAATACGATGATTGTAATAGAATTTGAATTACTTTTCAGCCGAAACACAGCAATGCAATAAAGTGCACTAGTATGTGAGCAGGACTGCTTGCACACTTTGTTTGAAGAAAGGGACTTGCATAAGGTATAAATTAGCCTTTACTGTGGTATTGTGTCCCTGATCCGCTCTCACTTTCTTCCAGCCTGTTATCCAGCCTAGCCAGCTGTTTTCCCTAGAAGGTGAAATCAGACAGTGTGTGTCTAATGAGGGGCTAGACATCACCACCCCCTTAGACCTCCATCCCCACTCCCCCACCCCAGACACTTGGACAGGGAGAGGGGGTCCGAGGCGTGTCCCACCCCCAGCCCCATCCATCAAAGCGTCTGACCCGCCCCGTGGTGCTGAAAAGACCATGGTTATCACTCACCCCTGACACGGCCATCGATGGTCCCCCTCTGCCTCTCTCTTTCTCCTCCTTTCTCCTCCACTCATTCTCCCATCGCTGCAGTCACTCCAACTGACCTTTCACCTCCTGTCATCTCTCCCGCCTACATCCATCACCCCTCCTCCAAAATGCCAGAAGACTCAACAGATTGGTGTTGATTGGACAGAATTAACCAATTAGAATATGATCAAATGTCGGGAAAACCCCAGCAGGAACCAATCACAATGGTCAAAATATGAGGACACCATTTTGAATGCCCTCTGGTTATTAACCAATCAAAAAACCCCAGAAGGGACCAATCATGATGCTCAGAGTTGCAAGAAGACGAGAACGCCTTTTGTAAAGAGCTAATGTGAGTATACATGTCACGGGTGTGAGTATTTGCATGTTTAATTTCAGAAGCATTTCAATTGGATGATTAACCTGTCACTCGTTTACTCGATTACATTTGGCATAGTTGGCAGGATGTTACATATCTGCTGTTGGGTTTGGGTGAGCTCTCGTGCTTTTTTATGACTGAAATCGGTTATGCAAAAGGAGTGTTATGTTTCGAGCACACTAAAGCAGCTCTGAGTTGGTGTTCCCAGTGACAAAGACCTTATTGTCCCCAAGCCCTCTCCACTTTATTACACACAGTTGAAGTCGTAAGTTTACATACACCATAGCCAAATACATTTAATCTCAGTTTTTCACAATTCCTGACATTTAATCCTGGTAAAAATTCCCTGTCTTAGGTCAGTTAGGATCACCACTTTATTTTAAGAATGTGAAATGTCGGAATAATAGTAGAGAGAATTATTTATTTCAGCTTTTATTTCTTTCATCACATTCCTAGTGGGTCAGAAGTTTACATACACTAAATTAGTATTTGGTAGCATTGCCTTTAAATTGTTTAACTTGGGTCAAACGTTTCGGGTAGCCTTCCACAAGCTTCCCACAATAAGTTGGGTGAATATTGGCCCATTCCTCCTGACAGAGCTGGTGTAACTGAGTCAGGTTCGTAGGCCTCCTTGCTCGCACCCGTTTTTTCAGTTCTGCCCACAAATGTTCTATAAGATTGAGGTCAGGGCTTTGTGATGGCCACTCCAATACCTTGACTTTCTTGTCCTTAAGCCATTTTGCCACAACTTTGGAAGTATGCTTGGTGTCATTGTCCATTTGGAAGACCCATTTGCAACCAAGCTTTATCTTCCTGACTGATCTCTTGAGATGTTGCTTCAATATATCCACATCATTTTCCTTCCTCATGCTGCCATCTATTTTGTGAAGTGCACCAGTCCCTCATGCGGCAAAGCACCCCCACAGCATGATGCTGCCACCCCCGTGCTTCACGATGTTCTTCAGCTTGCAAGGACCCCCTTTTTCCTCCAAACATAATGATGGTCATTATGGCCAAACAGTTCTATTTTTGTTACATCAGACCAGACGACATTTCTCCAAAAAGTACGATCTTTGTCCCCATGTGCAGTTGCAAACCGTAGTCTGGCTTTTTTATGGCGGTTTTGGAGCAGTGGCTTCTTCCTTGCTGAGCGGCCTTTCAGGTTATGTTGATATACAGTGGGGAGAACAAGTATTTGATACACTGCCGATTTTGCAGGTTTTCCTACTTACAAAGCATGTAGAGGTCTGTAATTTTTATCATAGGTACACTTCAACTGTGAGTCTAAAACAAAAATCCAGAAAATCACATTGTATGATTTTTAAGTAATGCATTTGCATTTTATTGCATGACATAAGTATTTGATCACCTACCAACCAGTAAGAATTCCGTCTCTCACAGACCTGTTAGTTTTTCTTTAAGAAGCCCTCCTTTTCTCCACTCATTACCTGTATTAACTGCACCTGTTTGAACTTGTTACCTGTATAAAAGACACCTGTCCACACACTCAATCAAACAGACTCCAACCTCTCCACAATGGCCAAGACCAGAGAGCTGTGTAAGGACATCAGGGATAAAATTGTAGACCTGCACAAGGCTGGGATGGGCTACAGGACAATAGGCAAGCAGCTTGGTGAGAAGGCAACAACTGTTGGTGCAATTATTAGTAAATGGAAGAAGTTCAAGATGACGGTCAATCACCCTCGGTCTGGGGCTCCATGCAAGATCTCACCTCGTGGGGCATCAATGATCATGAGGAAGGTGAGTGATCAGCCCAGAACTACACGGCAGGACCTGGTCAATGACCTGAAGAGAGCTGGGACCACAGTCTCAAATAAAACCATTAGTAACACACTACGCCGTCATGGATTAAATCCTGCAGCGCACGCAAGGTCCCCCTGCTCAAGCCAGCGCATGTCCAGGCCCGTCTGAAGTTTGCCAATGACCATCTGGATGATCCAGAGGAGGAATGGGAGAAGGTCATGTGGTCTGATGAGACAAAAATATAGCTTTTTGGTCTAAACTCCACTCGCCGTGTTTGGAGGAGGAAGAAGAAGGATGAGTACAACCCCAAGAACACCATCCCAACCGTGAAGCATGGAGGTGGAAAAATCATTCTTTGGGGATGCTTTTCTGCAAAGGGGACAGGACGACTGCACCGTATTGAGGGGAGGATGGATGGGGCCATGTATCGCGAGATCTTGGCCAACAACCTCCTTCCCTCAGTAAGAGCATTGAAGATGGGTCGTGGCTGGGTCTTCCAGCATGACAACGACCCGAAACACACAGCCAGGGCAACTAAGGAGTGGATCCGTAAGAAGCATCTCAAGGTCCTGGAGTGGCCTAGCCAGTCTCCAGACCTGAACCCAATAGAACATCTTTGGAGGGAGCTGAAAGTCCGTATTGCCCAGCGACAGCCCCGAAACCTGAAGGATCTGGAGATGGTCTGTATGGAGGAGTGGGCCAAAATCCCTGCTGCAGTGTGTGCAAACCTGGTCAAGACCTACAGGAAACATATGATCTCTGTAATTGCAAACAAAGGTTTCTGTACCAAATATTAAGTTCTGCTTTTCTGATGTATCAAATACTTATGTCATGCAATAAAATGCAAATTAATTACTTAAAAATCATACAATGTGATTTTCTGGATTTTTGTTTTAGATTCCGTCTCTCACAGTTGAAGTGTACCTATGATAAAAATTACAGACTTCTACATGGTTTGTAAGTAGGAAAACCTGCAAAATTGGCAGTGTATCAAATACTTGTTCTCCCCACTGTAGGACTCATTTTACTGTGGATATAGATACTTTTGTACCCGTTTCCTCCAGCATCTTTACAAGGTCCTTTGCTGTTGTTCTGGGATTGATTTGCACTTTTCGCACCAAAGTACGTTCATCTCTAGGAGACAGAACGCGTCTCCTTCCTGAGCGGTATGACGGCTGCGTGGTCCCATGGTGTTTATACTTGCGTACTATTGTTTGTACAGATGAACATGGTACCTTCAGGCGTTTGGAAATTGTTCCCAAGGATGAACCAGACTTGTGGAGGTCTACCATGTTTTTTCTGAGGTCTTGGCTGATTTCTTTTGATTTTCCCATGATGTCAAGCAAAGAGGCACTGAGTTTGAAGGTAGGCCTTGAAATACATTCACAGGTACACCTTCAATTGACTCAAATGATGTCAATTAGCCTATCAGAAGCTTCTAAAGCCATGACATCATTTTCTGGAATTTTCCAAGCTGTTTAAAGTATGTACAGTATGTACAGTTAAAGTCGGAAGTTTACATACACTTAGGTTGGAGTCATTAAAACTAGTTTTTTCAACCACTCCACAAATGTCTTGTTAACAAACTATAGTTTTGGCAAGTCGGTTAGGACATCTACTTTGTGCATGACACAAGTAATTTTTCCAACAATTGTTTACAGACAGATTATTTCACTTATAATTCACTGTATCACAATTCCAGTGGGTCAGAAGTTTACATTCACTATGTTGACGGTGCCTTTAAACAACTTGGAAAATTCCAGAAAATGATATCATGGATTTAGAAGCTTCTGATAGGCTAATTGACATCATTTGAATGTATGCACTCACTAACTGTAAGTCGCTCTGGATAAGAGCGTCTGCTAAATGACTAAAATGTAAATGTAAATGTAATTGGAGGTGTACCTGTGGATGTATTTCAAGGCCTACCTTCAAACTCAGTGCCTCTTTGCTTGACATCATGGGAAAATCAAAAGAAATCAGCCTAGACCTCAGAAACAAAATGGTAGACCTCCACAAGTCTGGTTCATCCTTGGGAGCAATTTCCAAACGCCTGAAGGTACCACGTTCATCTGTACAAACAATAGTACACAAGTATAAACACCATGGGACCACGCAGTCGTCATACCGCTCAGGAAGGAGACGTGATCTGTCTCCTAGAGATGAACATACTTTGGTGCTAAAAGTGCAAATCAATCCCAGAACAACAGCAAAGGACCTTGTGAAGATGCTGGAGGAAACAGGTACAAAAGTATCTATATCCACAGTAAAACGAGTCCTATATCGACATAACCTGAAAGGCCGCTCAGCAAGGAAGAAGCCACTGCTCCAAAACCGCCATAAAAAAGCCAGACTATGGTTTGCAACTGCACATTGGGACAAAGATCGTACTTTTTGGAGATATGTCCTCTGGTCTGATGAAACAAAAATAGAACTGTTTGGCCATAATGACAATTGTTATGTTTGGAGGAAAAAGGGGAATGCTTGCAAGCCGAAGAACACCATCCCAACCGTGAAGCACGGGGGTGGCAGCATCATGCTGTGGGGGTGCTTTGCTGCAGGAGGGACTGGTGCACTTCACAAAATAGATGGCATCATGAGGAAGGAAAATTATGTGGATATATTGAAGCAACATCTCAAGACATCAGTCAGGAAGTTAAAGCTTGATAGCAAATGGGTCTTCCAAATGGACAATGACCCCAAGCATACTTCCAAAGTTGTGGCAAAATGGCTTAAGGACAACAAAGTCAAGGTATCGGAGTGGCCATCACAAAGCCCTGACCTCAATCCTGTAGAAAATGTGTGGGCAGAACTGAAAAAGTGTGTGCAAGCAAGGAGGCCTACAAACCTGACTCAGTTACACCAGCTCTGTCAGGAGGAATGGGCCAAACGTTTGACCCAAGTTAAACAATTTAAAGGCAATGCTACCAAATACTAATTGAGTGTATGTAAACTTCTGACCCACTGGGAATGTGATGAAAGAACTAAAATCTGAAATAAATCATTCTCTCTACTATTATTCTGACATTTCACATTCTTAAAATAAAGTGGTGATCCTATGTCACGCCCTGACTCTGGGGCCTCGTATATGTTGAGTCAGGGTATGTATGTTCTATGTTGTGTATTTCTATGTTGGTGTTCTATTATGTGTAGATCTATGTTGGCCGGTGTGGTTCCCAATCAGAGGCAGCTGTAGCTTGTTGTCTCTGATTGGGGACAATACTTAGGCAGCCTTTTGGCACTAGTGGGTTGTGGGATCTTGTTTCGTGTTGAGGTATGTTGTTTGTGTACCTTGGACTTCACGTTTCTTGTTTTGTCGTTGTGTATTCGAGTCAAATAGACATGTATGCATATCACGCTGCGCCTTGGTCTGACCCGTTCATGAACGAACGTGACATCCTAACTGACCTAATTTTTACTAGGATTAAATGTCAGGAATTGTGAAAAACTGAGTTTAAATGTATTTGGCTAAGGTGTATGTAAACTTCCGACTTCAACTGTATGTGTTGATTGTAGGAAAACAACAATGCAAGTGCATGGCATTGTCACCAACAATAACAGTGATGGTTGCTCTCCTACTGGTTGGTGTGTTATCTGGCAGACCCCGGTGTGCCGTCCAACTGGTGTGAAATGCCACCAGAAGGGCCAGCTTCAGAATATTGTGAATGGGAATTGAAGTTCAACTCTCCTTAATGTTTCTGTTCTACATGAGATAATGTTGAAATGAGAGTTTTGAAGTCAATGTTTGGTCTAACAAATTAAAACCTTGAATCTCAGGTGAATGGGTGTGAATGTGCAACATGGTCTCATTAAAATATGTCATAATAGTGATGTTTAACCTTTGCGGTTATATGTCACGTAAACTGACATATTCGTTATATGTCATTTCCATATTAGTTTTATGTCACTTAGGTGATATATGACTTATATGTCACTATAATGACGTATTACTTAGAATGTTGTGAGTATATGAACAATACTCTACATTGGGCCCATGCTGGGTAGATGTGAAATTGATACAGTGCTTGCAGGACAATGGGCACAGATGACGTCCTCAATCTCAGGGTTCAGAGGTCACCTAGGCCACCCACGTCACACGCTGTCACAAGTGAGAGTGGAATGCCAAGGGTCAATCCAGACCAAAACCTTAGCTCTGCCACTCCTTGCCCCATCATCACGATACACCCAAAACTATGCAACACCCCCGTCAGCACAGTCCTAAGACCCCTCAGTCCCAGAGATCTCCCAACCCACCCTTTCTCCCCCTATCTTCCCCCTCTGTCCCATTCAAGCAAAACCACACATGGGCGTACATAGACAACAGCCATCACTGATGCCCTTCTGATTCTCTGCCTCTGATTCTCCTGGCATCTGGGTGGAGGGAAAGAGGTTAGACTGTTTGTGTGTGTCTCAGAGAGAGAGAGCAAGAGAGAGAGAGTGTGAGTGAGTGTGTGCATGTGGTGCTTGCGTGCATGCATGTGCGTCCACCCGTGTGTGACTGAGGTGACGAGCATTCGGGTGCAGATGTCCCACAGCAGTGGCTCATGAATGGCTGCTGTTGTGAGCGCAGCGGGGAAACGCGTTGGAGGCCTGGCCTACGCACAGCAGCCACTTCAATGGGTGGAATTCAAGATGGCCAAATAGACGAGTCGATGCGCGCAGACAGAAAACAATGCGCCCTCACACTCTCTACTTCTCTCCCTCTTTCTCTTTCGTTCACTCTCTCTCCTCTCTTTGACACTAGCTTCTCATTATATCATTATTCAACCTAATTTTCTGTATTTTCTGCTCTTCCTGTCTTTTGTAGTTCCATTGTAACACCTAATTTCCTCAAACTCCTCAATATGGAGATTCAACACCTTAAATGTCTGTTCAATCAAAAAAAGTTACATTGATTGGCCTATTTCTTAAAATAATAGATCCAATAGAAAGGAGAAAAATGCACACAAGATGGATTTGAAAAGCTGCGATTTTCCTTTCTTCTTGGTGCTTACAATGAGAAATAGCTGAACCATTGAAATAAAGCAACAGAAGGAGGAAGAAGGGAAACCATGCTGTAATTGATTTGAAGTGGTAATTTTATGATTGATCTATTGATTAGCTGTCTTAGCGGTCCTCCCCTTGTTAACAGCAGACATACGCCTTCACTCAGGGGATGTCAAGCAGGCCTCCAATGGTCTACACCCCTTTATCCTCTCCACACCCAACCTTCCTCAATAGCCCCACCCCCCAATGGTAGCTTACATTCACCATATGACCACAAAGGAAGAAGAGACAGGAGGACAGGACAAAATGGCTACTCCCATTAAACATCTGTCATACTACCCTAATATTTACACCAACCCAGAAGCTTGAGGGTGACAGATCTAGCAAACATTGTAACTATTTCTACTTAAGTGGTTATAGGTCAACTCTCTCAGATTGCAGAGAAAGTCAAGAGGAATTAAGTCAAGAGAAATTAGGAAGATCAGTCATGTACAGACATGAATTCTAAAATTATTGACAAGTATAAAGATATAGTATTTCCTTGGGTCAGGCACCTCAGATGCAGCCATCTCCACTGGCAAGCACCTGGTAGTGAGAGGAGGACAGACAGACTACAGAGAGCTCCATTCTCTTCCTCACAAACAGATAAAGTACATCAACACCACCCCAGCACTGCACAGACATGGAGGAAAAACTGAAAAATAGAATAACAGGAGATTTCAAGGCATAAAAGAGCAGCATGTTCAGAGAGACTGAAAAATAGAGAGAGAAAATGAGTCTTGTTTTGAGAGGCCATTGTTCCTTGGGTGGGTCCTGGGCTGTGGCGTGGGCGGACCAGTGTAGATTAGAGGGAAACATTATCTCTCTCTCCACTCCGGCCGGGGCCTGTTTACTGGCACGGGCCCTAGCTCCTCTTGGTAATTGAGTCTCTGAGTGGCCCTTGTCCACCGCAAACAAAGTGGTGGTTTGTTGGAGAGGGCAACTCTCTGAGGGTGACTCCCTGCTCTCTCCTCCCCTCTCCTCCTCCCCCTCTCCTCCCCTTTGGGCCTAGACCCGTCGCAGGGCTACCGGAGTTCAAGCGTGGCCACGTGTTGCCCATTAACCCTCCCACAATGGACCTCTTGAGTAACAAAATGTTGGGTCCCATAAAAACATTATTGTCCAGCTCCTGGGATCATTTGTCCACTCCACAAAGAAATAGAGAAAACCAAAATGTTAACCCGGCCGGTCTCGTCCGGGCGCATTTTTCAAATTCTGCCCCCCACTTTGCGCCCACGTTGACGTCCTTCCCAGTGCCGGTGCCCACGGAGCTCTGCCTCCTACGCCACGATGGTTAGAGAAAAGGTATGTAAAAGGTCAAAGAGCTGCTGCTGCCCATAACGTGCCATTTTGTCCTTATTTCTTTGCCCATAAAAAAACGAAAAAAGACTAAATGCTGCTTTGTTTTCTGCATCATCACCATTTTTTAAAATATTTTTGGTCTGTCTATCAGGTTTGAAAAAATAATTACATTTGACCCCTTTTTACTGTACGTTCCCAGAAAAACATATCCTGTCCCTTTTCAGATACATAAGTATCTGGACCCCTCAGGATGAGCCAATTATGGTCATCCTCTTTCTCTCTTTAAATACGACCACTTCATATGGCTGTGGTCCTTTATTGTGTGTACCTGCCTGCTGAGTGAATGGGCAAGGTCATGCCACCCTATTAACCATATTAAAACCTGGCCCATTATGGTAATTCAAGTTAAGGTTGCTTAGCGCCCATCAATTAACCCTGATGGATGATTCTATGATTAGCAGTGAAAGGTACAGTGCTGCCTACACGCTGCTTTGCTTTCACTATCCTCTTGACGGGTACTGTGACCTCAGTCACGTCCACTCAGGTCAGTTCCCAGCTAAAATGTCTGGTCACCTCACATCTGCATTCCCTGAACGTTAGTATAGAGACGTTCTAAGAAGGTTCAAAAGGCGGGTATTCAAAAAATTTCCCAGAGAGTTCTTGACCGAGATTCCCAAGGATCTTCGTTAACACATTCTGGAAATGTCAAAAACAAAGATTATAGGACAATTATTTCCAAACATTGTTATAACCATTCAACTAAAGTTGATCACATTCATGGAACACTGTAATGCTAACGTTAACCAAATTGGGACCTCTTTTGAACGTTACCTAGCATTGTAGGAACCTTCATTGTTTGCTGGGCTTAGACCAGAAAAAACGTTTCCTAAATTGGAAAAGAGTCACATTTAAACTCTGAAAACTGCTGCAGACTATGCCTCTGCCACACACGTTTTATCAACTCAACAAACATTTTATCAACTCATGGTAAACAAAGTGGTGTTTTGTGATATAGTGCATATAGGGGTTATATTACAGCAAAGGAAGCACTTTTCTCCCAGGCATGTGCCAGATGATATCAATAGAGTAGTATATCAGGAGGTATGGTGGAGTGGTTGGGTCTCTGTTCTAGAAAGAATGGGACTGTGTCCCAAATGGCACCCTATTACCTATGTAGTGCACTCATTTTGACCAGGGCCCATAGGGCCCATATTGCACTGTGTAGGGAATATGGTGCCATTTGGGACGCAGTTTAGGAATGGGACTTTAGATACTAAGATGATAATAGTAATGATACCTACCTTCAAGCCTTGTTTTACATCTTCCGGCTGAAGTATAACAGAAGATACACCACTGACAATGACAAAAGCATCAAACAATTTCTCCTAGAATAAAAATATAGTGTTTACAATTGGGAGGCTTGTCCTGTTTGTGTGATAGAACTCCCCCCCACTGACTCACACACACCATTCTCCATCCCCATCCTCATCCCCCATCCTCTCCTCCTCTCGGAGCGGCCCTGACTGGGTCTTTCTGGGAGGAGAGCACATTCTCCTTTCATCCCCTGTTAGAGGACAAACATCAGTCCCATCTCGCTGCCCATCCATATTCATGAGACTCTTATAAATATCTGATAGCAGCCTCGCTACAGCTGTTTAGCTCCGAGACTAACGTAGTGAGCCTTGCTACACGCACACATGCATGCACACACACAGTGAAGACGGAGACACACATACACAGGCACACACACAGTGGTCGGAGGAGGCCTGATCTCGGGCCTTCATCTCCCGAGTGCTGTGCCTGCCGTCGTGGCCCCCTGATAGCATCGGCTCATTGTCGAGGTATCGCTGGCACTATAATTAAAGCGTAAGTGTGACCGCCAAATGAGAGAGGAATCCTTAAGTGCCGTATTTACCTTCCCCTCTGACAACCCTGGTGCTTATCAGAGAGCTGGTGTTTTAAAGGAGCCGGGAGAGAGAGAGAGACAGGGGCTTCTCAAAGACCTAGCTATCGCCCGAGTCGCGCACATACACTCACGCAGGCACATAGATATACACACACAAACACAAAGACACTTGAATGGTCGTTTCTCATCTAAACTAAAGGAGAGGATTTTCAAGTGTAGCTGCCTACCTTGGAGGCTTTTCAGAATTTTTACATAATGCACTTGCGTAGTTTGTAACTATACTGAACAAAAGTATAAACACAACATGCAACAATTTCAAAGATTTTACTGAGTTACAGTTCATAGAAGGAAATCAGTCAATTGAAATAAATTCATTAGGCCCTAATCTATGGATTTCACATGACTGGGCAGGGGTGCAGACATGGGAGGGCCTGGGAGGGCATAGGCCCACCCACTGGGGAGCCAGGGCCAGCCAATCAGAATGAGTTTTTCCCAAAAAAAGGGCTTTATTACACACAGAAATACTCCTGAGCACCTCCACTCCCTCCTCAGACGATGCAGCAGGTGAAGAAGCCAGTTGGATGTACTGCCAAATTCTCTAAAATGACATTGGAGGAGGCTTATGGTACAGAAATTAACATTCAATTATCTGCACCAGCTCTGTGGGACATTCCTGCAGTCAGCATGCCAATTGCATGCTCCCTCAAAACTTGAGACATCTGTGGCATTGTGTTGTGTGACAAAACTGCACCTTTTAGAGTGGCCTTTTAATTTCCCCAGCACAAGGTGCACCTGTGTAATGAGCATTCTGTTTAATCAGCTTCTTGATATGCCACATCTGTCAGGTGGATGGATTATTATGGCAAAGGAGAATTGCTCACTAACATAGATGTAAACAAATTTGTGCACAACATTTGAGAGAAATAAGCTTTCTGTGCGTATGGAAAATATCTGGGATCTTTTATTTCAGCTCATGAAAAATGGGACCAACACTTTTCATGTTGCATTTATATTTTTGTTCATATAGATTCATTCATCTGTGCTCTCTGTGTTCTACTGGCTTGTTTTAAGTATCATGTAGGCTACAATGGGCACATTCGTTTTGCAATGCCCGGTGGCCCGGGTGGGTGGAGATTTCACTTTAAAACCAATGGAATGGCCTAAAGTGAACAAACTCCGCCCACCCAGGAAACCAATGTAAATCTAACGCAACCAGTACCTTGAGATGTAACTGTAAAGTGCAAACAGAACATGGGGTTACAATAATGAAGTTTACGTGAGGTTGCTGTTTTCTAAACAGAATTACAGTTACTGTGTTGTTAGCCAAATTAACGTTGGCCTATTCACATAATTTCCAATAAATGTTAATCCCTGCTTTTTATTTCCCTATAGCTTTATGATTTGTGATGAAAAGCCTTGGAACCATTTACAATGCAGAACTCATCTGAGAGGAAAACAGAAGGGCCCTCTTGCTCAGGCTTCAGATTAAAAAGGTGATATGCACACGGCATACCTCCATATCTCTGCTCGTCTGCTAGCCTAGTGGTTTCCTATTCTAATCACATCCCTGGAACTGATACAGAGTGAAAGAGAAAGCAGAGAGAGCAGAAATAGAGAGAGAGAGAGAGAGACAGGGGAGGGGTGGTGGGAGAGAGACAAAGCGAGAGAGAGAGAGAGAGAGAGAGAGAGAGAGAGAGAGAGAGAGAGAGAGAGAGAGAGAGAGAGAGAGAGAGAGAGAGAGAGAGAGAGAGAGAGAGAAGGCTGAGATACCGAGAGAGAGGAGAAGCAATCTGGAAATCAAATGCCACCACAAACTGCCGTGTGTTCGCCGAGGCACAGATATGGGTGACAATGACAATATTCAAAGGTGACATTGCAATCAGGGGGACGTTGGACAAACGCTGGCAACAGTTTGAGTCTTACAGGAGGGCGACGAGGAACACAACCAACTGCACTTCTGAGGAACTTTCTGTTGGTTTTCATGTACAGATATCGCTTCCAGTCTCCTCTATTCCAACTCATTAGAAACATTACAACTGCTGATGCATGCATGAAAAATACATTTTGCTTCGGTCTCAAGAATATCTTTGTTCTGTTTCCAATACAAATAGAAGGACATTTAAATATTGTGCTCTACCACTTGTGTATGTGTGTACGTGCATGTGCTGTCTGAATGTGTGTGTGTGTGTTTGCGTCCACGTGCACGTGCACGTATTTTTACTAAGAGTATTTCTGTCCCTCATGGGGGAACACACTTGAATTGAAAGATAACACCACTGTACCCTGTGGACCAGAATAATACTACAGCATCAACATAAACCAGAGGGGCGAGTAAAGCGGTGCAATGTACACTACAGCAGTGGTTCCCAAACTGAGGGGTCGGCAGTGGGGGTGGGGGTGCGGGTCCCCCCCCCCCAAAAAAAAAAAAAAATAAAAAAAAAGTTTTTATTTTTAAAGGAACTCAGTCCGGCTTTAAACTTACTGTTGAAAGTTTTAATAGTAGTATGCACAAGGTGCAATTTCGAAATTGGGTAGTGCATCATCAGTTCCTCTTGTCATGTTAGTCATTGCATACCTTAGAGAGCTATTTATAACTTGTTTTTTTTAGCCCATAGATATTGTTGAAAATTTTTTGTCACTCAAATATCACATGAATACACATTATACATGGCAAAATGTATAGGATTGCAAGAAAACGTGCTTTAAAACTGCAACATTTTCTTTGCACCCCATGACAAAATGTGTAGAATTGCAGGAAATAAGCTTTAAACCGGCAAAATCCTCTCCACCAACCAGAGGGATGTGAACAGTTTGTGGGGGGTATAACTAAGTGCAAAAAGAACAACACAGAGGAGTGGTAGTGAAACTGAGGGAGAATACACAATTACAAGAAGTCAGGGTGAACTAAAGACAAACAAAGACTCACTACCATGAGGGTGGAAGCAAAGTTAAGAGAGGGGGAGAATAAGGGGGCAGGGGGCAAAGAAGAAGGGGCATAAGGCAGGAGCTGGAGAGAGACGGAGGGAAAGCAAAAAAGCGGGATTTGTGAGGAGGGGGAGATGAAACAGAGGGAGGATGAGCGGAGTGAAAGCAGACAGAAGGAGAGTGAGAGGAAATGAGAGGTGGAGAGAGGTGCCGGGAGAGAGAGAGGGAGAGCATTACAGACACACAGAGAGAATAGAGGATGATAGAGAGAGAGAAGTGGGGAGAGGAAGGAGGGAGAGGGCATTACACATACACAGACAGAGAGAGAGTGACGGAGAGGAGAGAGTAGAAGACAGAGAGAGAGAGGAAGTGTTTCTAGAAGCTAGCTAGCGTTGTTTCTCATTACCGATGCAGAATGCCTTCCTTGGCTCCTCTCCCACACCTCCCGGCTCATTACAGCCTGGGCCCTGGCTGCCAGTGTGCCCCCCATCCCCTACCCCACTGTCCCCCCTACCCCCCCTTACAGCCCCCATAATCACGCCCGCAATCACAGCCTCTAATTAGGTTAATTAATTTGTATCAGCCCTTGTAGGGACTTGGCTGATGAGGCAGCCATAATACCGTTAGTGCTTGCATCCTTCTCATAAAAAGAGAGAGAGAAAGAAAGAGAGAGAGAGGGGGAATAAGCGTTGTCTATCTAAGACTGAGAAGCCCGCCGCCTGTGACGAGACAGGGCCATAAACCACGGGGGTTCGTCGCCCCCCCCCCTCTCCCATACACACATCCCACCCTCCCAACCTGTCCCTACCCCCAGTACTCTTAATATTCATAGACCCATGGTGTGATATCATCCGTTGGTGCATTCTTGTCCATTGGGACGGAAGCATTCCCATATTGGTGTTTGGTGAAACATAGACAGAGAGACAGCGAGAGACAGCGAGAGAGAGAGAGAGAGAGAGAGAGAGAGAGAGAGAGAGAGAGAGAGAGAGAGAGAGAGAGAGAGAGAGAGAGAGAGAGAGAGAGAGAGAGAGAGAGAGAGAGAGAGAGAGAGAGAGAGAGAGAGAGAGAGAGAGAGAGAGAGAGAGAGAGACAGCGAGAGAGAGAGAGAGAGAGAGAGAGAGAGAGAGAGAAAAGTACCATATGATTATCATATCATAGTAGTGAGCCTTGGTGCTTGGTGGACGTCTTCGGCATCGTTGTGATGTCGTCAGAGACCTCCGAGGCATCACATTACAATCAGCGGCTCGGCTCGCCACTCATCAGGACACTGACGAACACACTCTGATTAAAACAGAGATCTGATTACAGCAATCACACCCGTGCTACGGTGCCGCTACGCCCTGCACACACACACGCTTACACATAACCGCAAACACATACACACACAAACGCACACACAATCTGAAACAGACAGAGGGAGAGAAATAAAGAGATTAGATCATGTCATGTCAGATCATGACGAAAATTAGAGGATGGGGGGGAAGGACACTCACTTAGGGAAAAATAAAAAAATAAAAACACTGAAACTTTTCCAGGACCCTAGTAAGGAGGCCTGCGTGTATGTCGCTGTACCCATTACAACTCTCTCGCTCTCTGGGGTGTTGACGCTCTCTCTCTGAGACAGACACCCAGACAGACAATGACACAGGGGAGCCGGTAGACAAGGACAGATCCGGTAGTTAAAACGTAATGAACACGTCCCTGAGGCACATGCCCCGCGTCACAGGAGAATGATGGACTGACGGTAATACCCGGGCAGATGGGTGCGCTCCATACTCAGTTCTACACCCCCCTCCTCCTTCCCGCTGTACGTCGCTCCCCCCGGCCCATCCTGTCCCCTCACCCGCAGCGTACCCCCTGTAGGTCTGATGGGGCACTGGCGGGGGGGTGGTGGAGGGGATGAGGCTCCCATGCAAATTTAATCAATTCGAGTACCTCTCGCCAGCCAGCCCAGTGCCTCATTAGAGACAATTTAAAGGGGGATCTGTGATCCCCACCTCCTAACACACACACACACACTGAGCATACACACACATGTGAGCATGCACACAACACTCACACGCGTCAGGGGCACTGTCAGGGTTGTAAAGATTTTCCGTCAGACGTCTTCCCTTTGGCACGAAGCCATCCTGAGCACCAACCTCTGCCCGCCCCCCTCTGACTATCCACTCTCCACTACTTCAAACACACTGTGACACCAAACTCAAGTTAAAGGGAAGAGATTTAACGATAAAGCCTAGCTAGATACTATCCTCCTCTCTCTTCCAATCTTTACACCCCTCCCTCTCTCCTCAACCCCAGGCTAACTCTTTCTTCTCTCTGTCTCTCGCTCTCCCTCTCTTCTCCTTTTTCACTCTCGCTCTCTTCTCCTATCCTCCTCCCTTTCGGTCTCTCCAGTGTAATTGGAGGATCGATTAGCGTATCCTTAACCATCCTTAACCTCTCCTCCCATGAAGGCTGTCTTTGAGCCAGAGCAGAGCTGAGCAGGTAGAAACTCTAGCGGAGCGGTATAGTGTTGGGTCCTGCAGGGATCAACTGCTAGTCAACTCAACGCAGGCCATGAGGGTTGCTTGAGGCTACTACACTGATCAAAAATATAAACGCAACATGTGAAGTGCTGGTCCCATGTTTCATGAGCTAAAAAAAGAAATCACAGAGATGTTCCATACGCACAAAAAGCGTATTTCTCTCAAATTTTGTGCACACATTTGTTTACATCCCTGTTAGTGAGCATTTATCCTTCGCCAAGATAATCCATCCACCTGACAGGTGTGGCATATCAAGAAGCTGATTAAACAGCATGGTCATTACAAAGGTGCACCTTGTGCTGGGGACAATAAAAGGCCACTTTAAAATGTGCAGTTGTGTCATACAACACAATGCCACAGATGTCTCAAGTTTTGAGGGAGCGTGCAATTGGCATGCTGACTGCAGGAAGGAATGTCCACCAGAGCTGTTGCCAGTGAATTTAATGTTAATTTCTCTACCATAAGCTGCCTCCAATGTTGTTTTAGAGAATTTGGCAGTACGTTCAACCGGCCTCACAACGGCAGACCACGTGTAACCACGCCAGCCCAGGACCTCCACATCTGGCTTCTTCACCTGCGGGATCGTCTGAGGAGGGGTGGGGAGGGAGTGCTGAGGAGTACTTCTGTCTGTAATAAAGCCTTTTGTGGGGATAGATTAGGGCCTAATGATTTTCTTTCAATTGACTGAACTGAAACCCAGTAAAATCTTTCAAATTGTTGCATGTTGTGTTTATATTTTTGTTCAGTATATAAGGTTTATATGAAATGTCAGGTTAAAGAAGGATTTTTAAGCCTTGAGACAACTGAGACAATATGTGCCATTCAGAGGGTGAATTCAGTTTCCTGTGTGTATCAAGAATGGTCCAGCACCCAAAGGACATAGAGCCAATTTGACACAACTGTGGGAAGCATTGGAGTAAACATGCGCCAGCTTCCCTGTGGAATGATTGACACCTTGTAGAGTCCATGCCACAACGAATTGAGTCTGTTCTGAGGGCAAAGAGGGGTGCAACTCAATATTAGGAAGGTGTTCTTAATGTTTTGTATAGTCGTGGTCAAACGTTTTGAGAATGACACAAATATTAATTTTCAAAGTCTGCTACCTCAGATTTTATGATGACAATTTGCATATACTCCAGAATGTTATGAAGAGTGATCAGATGAATTGCAATGAATTACAAAGTCCCTCTTTGCCATGAAAATGAACTTAATCCCCCAAAAACATTTCCACTGCATTTCAGCCCTGCCACAAAAGGACCAGCTGACATCATGTTAGTGATTCTCTCGTTAACACAGGTGAGAGTGTTGACAAGGACAAGGCTGGAGATCACTCTGTCATGCTGATTGAGTTAGAATAACAGTCTAGAAGCTTTAAAAGGAGGGTGGTGCTTGAAATCATTGTTCTTCCTCTGTTAACCATGGTTACCTGCAAGGAAACACGTGCCGTCATCATTGCTTTGCACAAAAAAGGCTTCACAGGCAAGGATATTGCTGCTAGTAAGATTGCACCTAAATCAACCATTTATCGGATCATCAAGAACTTCAAGGAGAGAGGTTCAATTGTTGTGAAGAAGGCTTCAGGGCGCCCAAGAAAGTCCAGCAAGCGCCAGGACCGTCTCCTAAAGTTGATTCAGCTGTGGGATCGGGGCACCACCAGTGCAGAGCTTGCTCAGGAATGGCAGCAGGCAGGTGTGAGTGCATCTGCACGCACAGTGAGGCGAAGACTTTTGGAGGATGGCCTGGTGTCAAGAAGGGCAGCGAGGAAGCCACTTCTCTCCAGGAAAAACATCAGGGACAGACTGATATTTGGCAAAAGGTACAGGGATTGGACTGCTGAGGACTGGGGTAAAGTCATTTTCTCTGATGAATCCCCTTTCCGATTGTTTGGGGCATCCAGAAAAAAAGCTTGTCCGGAGAAGACAAGGTGAAAGCTACCATCAGTCCTGTGTCATGCCAACAGTAAAGCATCCTGAGACCATTAATGTGTGGGGTTGCTTCTCAGCCAAGGGAGTGGGCTCGCTCACAATTTTGCCTTAGAACACAGCCATGAATTAAGAATGGTACCAACACATCCTCCGAGAGCAACTTCTCCCAACCATCCAAGAACAGTTTGGTGACGAACAATAAAAATACATGTTTTGTCATATCCGTGGTATACAGTCTGATATACCACGGCTGTCAGTCAATCAGCATTCAGGGCTCAACCACCCAGTTTATAACAGCACATATTAAACTGGTATACGGTAGGCCTACATACAAACATATTAAACTGGTATACAGTAGACCTACATACAGACATATTAAACTGGTATACAGTAGGCCTACATACAAACATATTAAACTGGTATACAGTAGGCCTACATACAGACATATTAAACTGGTATACAGTAGGCCTACATACAAACATATTAAACTGGTATACAGTAGGCCTACATACAAACATATTAAACTGGTATACAGTAGGCCTACATACAGACATATTAAACTGGTATACAGTAGGCCTACATACAAACATATTAAACTGGTATACGGTAGGCCTACATACAAACATATTAAACTGGTATACGGTAGGACTTCATACAAACATATTAAACTGGTATACGGTAGGCCTTCATACAAACATCTTAAACTGGTATATGGTAGTCCTTCATACAAACATATTAAACTGGTATACGGTAGGCCTACATACAAACATATTAAACTGGTATACAGTAGGCCTACATACAAACATATTAAACTGGTATACAGTAGGCCTACATACAAACATATTAAACTGGTATACAGTAGGCCTACATACAAACATATTAAACTGGTATACGGTAGGCCTTCATACAAACATATTAAACTGGTATACGGTAGGCCTTCATACAAACATATTAAACTGGTATACGGTAGACCTACATACAAACATATTAAAGTGCAATATACCAGAAACAACGTTATATAGAGAATAGGGAAGCACAGCCGCGAGCTGCCCAGTGACACGAGCCTACCAGACGAGCTAAATTACTTCTATGCTCACTTTGAGGCAAGCAACACTGAAGCATGCATGAGAGCATCAGCTGTTCTGGACGACTGTGTGATCACACTCCCGTAGCCGATGTGAGTAAGACCTTTAAACAGGTCAACATTCACAAGGCCGCAGGACCAGACGGATTACCAGGACGTGTACTCCGGACATGCGCTGACCAACTGGCAAGTGTCTTCACTGACATTTTCAACCTGTCCCTGACTGAGTCTGTAATACCAACATGTTTCAAGCAGACCACCATAATCCCTGTGCCCAAGAACACTAAGGTAACCTGCCTAAATGACTACCGACCCATAGCACTCACATCTGTAGTCATGAAGTGCTTTGAAAGGCTGATCATGGCTCACATCAACACCATTATCTCAGAAACCTTAGACCCACCCCAATTTGCATACCGCCACAACAGATCCACAGATGATGCTCTCTATTGCACTCCACACTGCCCTTTCCCACCTGGACAAAAGGAACACCTACGTGAGAATGCTATTCATTGACTACAGCTCAGCGTTCAACACCATAGTGCCCTCAAAGCTCATCACTAAGCGAAGGACTCTGGGACTAAACACCTCCCTCTGCAACTGGATCCTGGACTTCCTGACGGGCCGCCCCCAGGTGGTAAGGGTAGGTAACAACACATCAGCCACGCTGATCCTCAACACGGGGGCCCCTCAGGGGTGCGTGCTTAGTCCCCTCCTGTACTCCCTGTTCACCCATGACTGCATGGCCAAGCACGACTCCAACACCATCATTAAGTTTGCCAACGACACAACAGTGGTAGGCCTGATCACCGACAACGATGAGACAGCCTATAGGGAAGAAGTCAGAGACCTGGCCGTGTGGTGCCAGGATAACAACATCTCCCTCAACGTGACCAAGACAAAGGCGATGATTGTGGACTACAGGAAAAGGAGGACCGAGCACACCCCCATTCTCATCGACGGGGCTGTAGTGGAACAGGTTGAGAGCTTCAAGTTCCTTGGTGTCCACATCACCAACAAACTATCATGGTCCAAACACACCAAGACAGTCGTGAAGAGGGCACGACAAAGCTTATTCCCCCTCAGGAGACTGAAAAGATTTGGCATGGGTCCTCAGATCCTCAAAAAGTTATACAGCTGCACCATCGAGAGCATCCTGACTGGTTGCATCACCTACTGGTTTGGCAACAACTCGGCCTCTACATTTGGGTAGTGCATACGGCCCGTGCATCACTGGGGCCAAGATTCCTGCCATCCAGGACCTCTATACCAGGCGATGTCAGAGGAAGGCCCTAAAAATTGCCAAAGACTCCAGCCACCCTAGTCATGGACTGTTCTCTCTGCTACCGCACGGCAAGCGGTACCGGAGCGCCAAGTCTAGGTCCAAAAGGCTTCTTAACAGCATCTACCCCCAAGCCATAAGACTCCTGCACAGCTAATAATAATAATATAATAATATGCCATTTAGCAGACGCTTTTATCCAAAGTGACTTACAGTCATGTGCGCATACATTTTTAAGTATGGGTGGTCCCGGGGATTGAACCCACTACCCTGGCGTTTCAAGCACCATGCTCCACCAATTGAGCTACCCAGACTATTTGCTACTCTCTGTTTATTAATTATGCATAGTCACTTTACCTCTACCCACATGTACATATTACCTCAATTACCTCGACTAACCTGTGCCCCCACACATTGACTCTGTACCGATACCCCCTGTATATAGCCTCGCTACTTTTATTTTATTGCTGCTCTTAAATTATTTCTTTTTACTTATTAATTTTTTACTTAACACTTATTTTTCTTAAAACTGCATTGTTGGTTAAGGGCTTGTAAGTAAGCATTTCACTGTAAGGTCTATACCTGTTGTATTCGGCGCATGTGACAAATAACTTTTGATTTGATTTTGATTTGAATAGAATAGTGACTTGAGACTTGCGTCCCTCTTCCTCTTAACCAGGCTGCACTTTCATGTTCCTAAAACAGTTCAGAGTCAGTGTCATGCCCTGCAGCTGTGTAAATGACATAGGGCGCAACCCCGCCCCATTCCTCACTCCCCCCCTATCACTGGTGACACGCAAGACCTTAACAAACCTCCGGGGTATCGGAGTGGGGGGCACACAGGATGCCCTGTGCATGTCGGAAAAAAGAGCTCAAACTACCAAACAATGCAGAGGAAGAGGAATGTTAAGTCAATATCTTTAAAATCGGAGGGTCACCCTCCACCCACCCCTCACCCTGCTACCCCACCAACCCACCCCGGCCTCCCCTCTCCAGGCTCTGGGTGAATGAAAGGCAGGCTTCAGGGGGAAACAGTGGACTGTCTGTTGCGGCTGGACAGAGGGACAGAGGGGTCCCGGAACTGCGCACACAGTGGTGTGACCGCTGTGGCCCATGCCGCCCCCTCCTATCACCACCCCTGGTCCTGGTCCTCTGGACCTGAAGGACCTGACGAACGCACACTCCTCTGGCCGTGTGACGCAGAGAGAAAGGGGTAGGGTGATAGGGAGAGAGGAAGGAGAGAGGGATGGAGTAGGGAGGAAAAGAGAGAGGAGGGAGGGAGAGGAAGAGACCGATAAAGGGCGAGTGAGTAGGGAGAGAGAGAGAAAGAGGGAGGGACGTCAGTCACACCGCCACCGGGTAGAACAGGACTCAAGCACAGAGGGTCAATATTGAAATGTCACACAAGGATTCATGTTAAGCAGCTCTGTGGCTGTGTGTGTGTCAAAGTGTGCTACATCACCTTGAAGAATTTCTATAATCTTATATTTCTCATGAAAACTTGTGACTATGTTGAGTTGTGTTAAGGCTATGGTGTCCATATTAAGACAGCCTCAGGGTCAAAATAATTGGAGCTGCTTCGTGTGAGGCCTAACCTAAAACATCACTCCCCATTTCCTTTTGGCCTCTCCTTAACAGCCGTCTCACCTTTGCTCTGGTCAGCACCGCAACAGCCAGAACCAAGCTCCATCCTCCACCCCCTTCATCTCTCCCCAGGCCCGGTGACATTTGGGCAGGGCTCCCTCCTTCCTCCCGTGGGTCCCAGGAGAAGCTGATGGATGGGGCCTGTTTATGAAGCTGCTGCCACCACAGTGATCAATCAAGACTGGCTCAGAGTGATCTGGGCTCAGGGCCTGCAATCTTCTGTGTGTGAGAGACACGCACACACAGATCGGCTCTCTCTAACACACAGCAAATCTCTTGCAGAATTTAAACACACTCCTTTCCTGATGAACGCACAAACACACACACATTCACAGTACATACAAATATGCACAAAGGTGTGTACATGTGCCCAAACACACACAATCTGACTCAGTTTCAAGCGATGAATCTACAGTGGGGGAAAAAAGTATTTAGTCAGCCACCAATTGTGCAAGTTCTCCCACTTAAAAAGATGAGAGAGGCCTGTAATGTTCATCATAGGTACACGTCAACTATGACAGACAAATTGAGAGAAAAAAATCCAGAAAATCACATTGTAGGATTTTTAATGAATTTATTTGCAAATTATGGTGGAAAATAAGTATTTGGTCACCTACAAATAAGCAAGATTTCTGGCTCTCACAGACCTGTAACTTCTTCTTTAAGAGGCTCCTCTGTCCTCCACTCGTTACCTGTATTAATGGCACCTGTTTGAACTTGTTATCAGTATAAAAGACACCTGTCCACAACCTCAAACAGTCACACTACAAACTCCACTATGGCCAAGACCAAAGAGCTGTCAAAGGACACCAGAAACAAAATTGTAGACCTGCACCAGGCTGGGAAGACTGAATCTGCAATAGGTAAGCAGCTTGGTTTGAAGAAATCAACTGTGGGAGCAATTATTAGGAAATGGAAGACATACAAGACCACTGATAATCTCCCTCGATCTGGGGCTCCACGCAAGATCTCACCCTGTGGGGTCAAAATGATCACAAGAACGGTGAGCAAAAATCCCAGAACCACACGGGGGGACCTAGTGAATGACCTGCAGAGAGCTGGGACCAAAGTAACAAAGCCTACCATCAGTAACACACTACGCCGCCAGGGACTCAAATCCTGCAGTGCCAGACGTGTCCCCCTGCTTAAGCCAGTAAATGTCCAGGCCCGTCTGAAGTTTGCTAGAGTGCATTTGGATGATCCAGAAGAGGATTGGGAGAATGACATATGGACAGATGAAACCAAAATATAACTTTTTGGTAAAAACTCAACTCGTCGTGTTTGGAGGACAAAGAATGCTGAGTTGCATCCAAAGAACACCATACCTACTGTGAAGCATGGGGGTGGAAACATCATGCTTTGGGGCTGTTTTTCTGCAAAGGGACCAGGACGACTGATCCGTGTAAAGGAAAGAATGAATGGGGCCATGTATCGTGAGATTTTGAGTGAAAACCTCCTTCCATCAGCAAGGGCATTGAAGATGAAACGTGGCTGGGTCTTTCAGCATGACAATGATCCCAAACACACCGCCCGGGCAACGAAGGAGTGGCTTCGTAGAAGCATTTCAAGGTCCTGGAGTGGCCTAGCCAGTCTCCAGATCTCAACCCCATAGAAAATCTTTGGAGGGAGTTGAAAGTCCGTGTTGCCCAGCGACAGCCCCAAAACATCACTGCTCTAGAGGAGATCTGCATGGAGGAATGGGCCAAAATACCAGCAACAGTGTGTGAAAACCTTGTGAAGACTTACAGAAAACGTTTGACCTGTGTCATTGCCAACAAAGGGTATATAACAAAGTATTGAGAAACTTTTGTTATTGACCAAATACTTATTTTCCACCATAATTTGCAAATAAATTCATTAAAAATCCTACAATGTGATTTTCTGGAGAAGAAAAATCTCATTTCGTCTGTCATAGTTGACGTGTACCTATGATGAAAATTACAGGCATCACTCATCTTTTTAAGTGGGAGAACTTGCACAATTGGTGGCTGACTAAATACTTTTTTTCCCCACTGTAATTGGATCAATTTCTAGAGTGGATTTGAATTCTTGATACAGTAAGGCCATGACTCTTGTGACTTTCGCCTGGGAGTCAGCTGTGGGTACAGTTCTCATTTGCTCCCAGAACAAAATTGTTGGACATAAAAACAAATGAGAGGGCAAATATGAGGAGAACTTGGTCATGAGATTAAAGGAGGTTAAGTTGCTGTTTATATTGCGTTGAGTAGGCAGAGCCCAGTAATTGGCAGGTTAAATCTGATTATGGAATCTTTCCTTCAGAACTTGTGTTCACAACTTTCAATATATACACAGAGTACAAAGCATGAAGAACACCTGCTCTTCACATGACATAGACTGACCATATGAATCCTGGTGAAAGCTAATATCCCTTATTGATGTAACTTGTTAAATCCACTTCAATCAGTGTAGATGAAGGGGAGGAGACAGGTTAAAATAATGATTATTAAGCCTTGAGACATAGATTGTGTATGTGTGCCATTCAGAGGGTGAAAGGCAAGACAAAATATTTAAGTGTCTTTGAACGGGGTATGGTAGTAGGTGCCAGGCGCACTGGTTTGTGTCAAGAACTGCAACGCTGCTGGGTTCACACTCAACAGTTTCCCGTGTGTATCAAGAATGATTCACCACCCAAAGGACATCCAGCCAACTGGGCACAACTGTGGGAAGCATTGGAGTCAACATGGGCCAGGATCCCTGTGGAACGCTTTCGACACCTTGTAGTCCATGCCCTGACAAATTGCGGCTGTTCTGAGCGAAAAAGGGTGGGGGGTACAACTCAATATTAGGAAAGTATTCTGATTTGCTCAATTTCTTCATATTTTGGACGCTGAACCAAAACCTAATATTAGATAATGGGAACCTGAGTGAACAAATATCACAACACATTAATAGCTGTATTTATCTATTTAATAAACAGTTATGCAACACCCAATACGTGAAAAAGTAATTCACCCCTTACACTCAATAACTGGTTGTGCCACCTTTAGCTGCAATGACTGCAACCAAATGCTTCCTGTAGTTGTTGATCAGTCTCTCACATCCCAGTGGACAAATTTTTGCCCACACTTCCATACAGAACTCCTTTAACTCAGTGACATTTGTGGGGTTTTGAGCATAAACAGTACGTTTCAGGTCCTGCCACAACATCTCAATCAGGTTTAGGTCTGGATTTTGACTAGGCCATTCCAGAACTTTAAATGTGTTACTTTTCAGCCATTTTCATGTAGACTTGCTTGTGTTTTTTGGTTCTTACTGTGGAATGCAGGTTTACATCCGAGGAAGTCTACATCAGAATGTCTGAAAAGCAACACATTTAGTGTTCTGGAAAGGCCTAGTCAGTCTAGTTAAAGCAGTTCTGCATGGAAGAATGGGCCAAAATTCCTCCACAGGGATGTGAGAGACTGATCAATTCAAATGTTTTATTTGTCACATGCGTCGAATACAACAGGTGCAGACCTTACTTATGAGCCCTTTCCCAACAATGCAGTTAAAAAGTAAGAAACATTTCAATTTTTTTTAAAGGCAATAGTAACACAATAAAATAACAATAACGAGACTGTATACAAGGAGTACCGGTACCGAGTCAATGTGCTGGGGTACGAGGTAGTTGAGGTAATATGTACATGTAGAGAGACCGAAGATAACCCTGAAGGAGCTGAAAAGCTCCACAGCGGAGATTGGAGTATCTGTCCATAGGACCACTTTAAGCTGTATACTCCACAGAGCTGGGCTTTACGGAAGAGTGGACAGAAAAAAGCCATTGCTTAAAGAAAAAAATAAGCAAACACGTTTGGTGTTCGCCAAAAGGGATGTGGGAGACTCCCCAATGAGACCCCCCAGATGAGACTAAAATTGAGCTTTTTGGCCATCAAAGAAAACGCTATGTCTGGCGCAAACCCAACACCTCTCATCACCCCGAGAACACCATCCCCACCCCACAATGAAGCATGGTGGTGGCAGCATCATGCTGTGGGGATGTTTTTCATCGGCAGGGACTGGGAAACTGGTCAGAATTGAAGGAATGATGGATGGCGCTAAATACAGGGAAATTCTTGAGGGAAACCTGTTTCAGTCTTCCAGAGATTTGAGACTGGGACAGAGGTTCACCTTCCAGCAGGACAATGACCCTAAGCATACTGCTAAAGCAACACTTGAGTGGTTTAAGGGGAAACATTTAAATGTATTGGAATGGCCTAGTCAAAGCCCAAACCTCAATCCAATTGAGAATCTGTGGTATGACTTAAAGATTGCTGTACACCAGCAGAACCCATCCAACTTGACGGAGCTGGAGCAGTTATGCCTTGAAGAATGGGCAAAAATCCCAGTGGCTAGATGTGCCAAGCTTATAGAGACATACCCCAAGAGATTTGCAGCTGTAATTGCTGCAAAAGGTGGCTCTACAAAGTATTGACATTGGGGGGGTGAATAGTTATGCACGCTCAAGTTCTGTTTCTTTGTCTTATTTCTTGTTTGTTTCACAATAAAAAAATATTTTGCATCTTCAAAGTGGTAGGCATGTTGTGTAAATCAAATTATACAAACCCCCCCAAAACATCGATTTTAATTCCAGGTTGTAAGGCAACAAAATAGGAAAAATGCCAAGGGGGGTGAATACTTTCGCAAGCCACTGTATGTGTGTGTTGGAGTGTCAGTGTAGTATGTGTGAGTGTGTAGGTATAGTCCAGTGAGTGTGTATAGAGCCGGTACAAGAGAGTCAACGCAAATAGTCCGGGTAGCCATTTGATTAACTGTTCCGCAATCTTATGGCTTGGGGGTAGAAGCTGTTCAGGAGCCTTTTGGTCCCAACCAGTTATTGAGTGTAACGGCCCTGCTACACTATAGCCATCGGGTGTCCGGCATTGTCATCAGCCGCCAGACGATGAGGAAATGCGTCCTTTTAAATTTGAAATCTATGAAAGGTGCTTCACTGCCTGTGTTGTGCTTGCGTTGCGTCACGTCCAATGGCAGCGTCCAAGGTTCAATTCTCGATGGCTGACGCACACGTTCATTCGATCTTGTGAATTTAAATAAAGTAGATTTTTGTTGCACATGGCCTTGACTATACACCCCTGGTTATTTTACTAAGATTTATGAAATCAAGAAGCTACTACTACTAGCTACAGTGCCTTCAGAAAGTATTCATACCCCCTTTTTTTTTTAGGGGGTAGATCAGCTTTAATATTGCAGATAGATTGTAACTTCCATCAATGTAATTGTCTGCATCACTTCCGATCCCCCATGTTTTTTCCCTGCAAATATACATACATACATACATACTGTTGAAGTCGGAAGTTTACATACACCTTTGCCAAATACATTTAAACTCAGTTTTTCACAATTCCTGACATTTAATCCTAGTAAATATTCCCTGTTTTAGGTCAGTTAGGATCACCACTTTATTTTAAGAATGTGAAATGTCAGAATAATAGTAGAGAGAATTATTTATTTCAGCTTTTTTTCTTTCATCACATTCCCAGTGGGTCAGAAGGTTACATGCACTCAATTAGTATTTGGTAGCATTGCCTTTAAATTGTTTAACTTGGGTCAAACGTTTCGTGTAGCCTTCCACAAGCTTCCCACAATAAGTTGGGTGAATTTTGGCCCATTCCTCCTGACAGAGCTGGTGTAACTGAGTCAGGTTTGTAGGCCTCCTTGCTCGCACACACTTTTTCAATTCTGCCCACAAATGTTCTATAGGTTTGAGGTCAGGGCTTTGTGATGGCCACTAAAATACCTTGACTTTGTTATCCTTAAGCCATTTTGCCACAACTTTGGAAGTATGCTTGGGGTCATTGTCCATTTGGAAGACCCATTTGCTATCAAGCTTTAACTTCCTGACTGATGTCTTGAGATGTTGCTTCAATATATCCACATAATTTTCCTTCCTCATGATGCCATCTATTTTGTGAAGTGCACAAATCCCTCCTGCAGCAAAGCACCCCCACAGCATGATGCTGCCACCCCTGTGCTTCACGGTTGGGATGGTGTTCTTCGGCTTGACAACCAACCCCCTTTTTCCTCCAAACATAACAATGGTCATTATGGCCAAACAGTTCTATTTTTGTTTAATCATACCAGAGGACATTTCTCCAAAAAGTAATATATCTTTGTCCCCATGTGCAGTTGCAAACTGTAGTCTGGCTTTTTATGGCGGTTTTGGAGCAGTGGCTTCTTCCTTGCTGAGCGGCCTTTCATGTTATGTCGATACAGGACTTGTTTTACTGTGGATATAGATACTTTTGTACCTGTTTCCTCCAGCATCTTCACAAGGTCCTTTGCTGTTGTTCTGGGATTGATTTGCACTTTTCGCACCAAAGTACGTTCATCTCTAGGAGACAGAATGCGTCTCCATCCTGAGCGGTATGACGGCTGCGTGGTCCCATGGTGTTTATACTTACATGCTATTGTTTGTACAGATGAACGTGGTACCTTCAAGCATTTGGAAATTTCTCCCAAGGATCAACCAGACTTGTGGAGGTCTACAATTATTTTTCTGAAGTCTTGGCTGATTTCTTTTGATTTTCCCATGATGTCAAGCAAAGAGGCACTGAGTTTTAAGGTAGGCCTTGAAATATATCCACAGGTACACCTCCAATTGACTCAAATGATGTCAATTAGCCTATCAGAAGCTTCTTAAGCCATGACATCATTCTCTGGAATTTTCCAAGCTGTTTATTGGTTGTTGATCATTGCTAGACAACCATTTTCAGATGTTGCCATAGATTTTCAAGCAGATTTAAGTCAAAACTGTAACTCAGCCACTCAGGGACACGTCTTCTTGGTAAACAACTCCAGTGTAGATTTGGCCTTGTGTTTTAGGTTGTTGTCCTGCTGAATTCATCTCCCAGTGTCTGGTGGAAAGCAGACTGAAGCAGGTTTTCCTCTAGGTTTTTGCCTGTAGTTAGCTCCATTTAGTTTATTTTTTATCCTGAAAAACTCCCCAGTCCTTAACGAATACAAGCATACCCATAACATGACGAAGCCACCACTATGCTTGAAAATAGGGCGAGCGGTACTCAGTAATGTGTTGTAGTCGATTTGTCACAAACATAGCACTTTGTATTCAGTACAAAAAGTGAATTGCTTTGCCACATTTTTTGCAGTATTACTTTCGTGCCTTGTTTAAAACAGGATGCATGTTTTTAATCTATACAGGCTTCCTTCTTTTCACTCTGTGATTTAGGTTAGTATTGTGGAGTAACTACAATGTTGTTGATCCATCCTCAGTTCTCTCCTATCACAGCCATTAAACTCTGTAACTGTTTTAAAGTCACCATTGGCCACACTGTGAAAATCCTTCCTCTCCGGCAACTGAGTTAGGAAGGACGCCTGTATCTTTGTAGTGACTGGGTGTATTGATACACCATCCAAAGTGTAATTAATAACTTAATGCTCAAAGGGATATTCAATGTCTGCAAAAAATGTTTTACCCATCTACCAATAGGTGCCTTTCTTTGCAAGGCATTGGGAAATCTTTGTGGTTGAATCTGTTTTTGAACTTCACTGCTCGACTGAGGGACCTTGAATATAATTGTGTGTGTGGGGTACAGAGATTAACATCATTTTTGAATGACTACCTAAATACTATTACTGCACAGAGTGAGTCCATGCAACTTATGTGACTTGTTAGGCAAATGTTTACTCCTATATAGGGTTGCCATAACAAAGGGGTTGAATACTTATTGACTCAAAACATTTCAGCTTTTTCATTTTTAATTAAATTTGTGAACATTTCAAAAAACATAATTCCACTTTGACATTATGGGGTATTGTGTGTTTTGGTTGAAGATCTGAACATTCAGTCTCCAAATTATGTAAAAATAGAGAAAATCAGAAAGGGGAAAAATACTTTTCACAGGTATAATGTCAGCTATAAAAACTGGACCTATGTATATCAATGACAATTCTGATTAGTCTCATTGATAATGTTATGTAAATCATAATTGGATCTTTAAACTACGCAAAGAAAATACTAACTACACTATAACGTTCTTGAATTGAGTAGTCCTGAGCGGCGATAGCTGGTTAAGCACAACTGTACTTACTTCAAATCTGCCATCTAGACCCTCTCATCCCCACTTAAACAATGTACACGTAACTGCCAAAATAAAGGTAACCCCAAAATAAAAGTGTCTTAATGGGGCGTTGGGCCACCACGAGCCAAAACAGCTTCAACGCACCTTGCCATAGATTCTACAAGTGTCTGGAACTCTATTGGAGGGATGCAACACCATTCTTGAACAATAATTTCTATAATTTTGTGTTTTGTTGATGGTGGAGGAAAACTCTGCCTCAGGCGCCACTCCAGAATCTCCCATAAGTGTTCAATTGGGTTGAGAACTGGTGACTGAGCCGGCCATGGCATATGGGTTACATAGTTTTCATGTTCATCAAACCATTTAGTGACCACTTGTGCACTGTGGATGGGGGAATTGTCATCCTATGGGGGCATAGCCATGGTAGCCAAAATAATGCCCAGAATAATGGCCTGCCCAGAATTTTTATACATGCCCTTAAACATGATGTGATGTTAATTGCTTAATAAAATCAGGAACCACAACTGTGTGGAAGCACCAGCTTTCAATATACTTTGTATCCCTTATAATTTTGACTCACGTGTTCCCGTTATTTTGGCAGCTACATGTACATTGATGAAGTGCACTAGTGCCATCTACTGGTAGTATAACTGCACAGCATGAGATTGATAAACACTCATATGAACCTATAAAATGACATTTGACATATATATATATATATATATACACATACAAGATTGAGGCTTTAGAAATTTGTCTCAAAACTATTTATTCATACAATAATCAAACTTATATCCTTTGATAAATATATACAAAAGCTCTGCATTGCTGCAACCATAGAGATCAATCTATGCCTCCAACAACAATTGAGAGGGTATTCCTTGACCATTTCACTTGTCCATATCCACATGAATTGCGCTAGGCAAACCAATGTCCACATTATTGTCCGATGGAGACCGACTGGTGATTGTATAACAGGCCACAGAAATGTCTGGTTGATGATGCGTTTCCTGTTCAAAGGGGTTTACCTTTCTCAGCGCTTCCTCTTGGCTTCAAACTTGTAGACGGCAGCGGCATTGACCGTCTCTTTGCTCACCTTCACCTTCTTGTTCTTATCCTGGACAGAGTGAAGACACCATAGAGATGGTAATACTGTTTAACATTCTATTATTTACTGTAAGTCGCTCTGGATAAGAGCGTCTGCTAAATGACTGAAATGTAAATGTATGTGTCATCTTATTCTGTGGGAGACACACAACCACAATGAGGATCAAAGAAACCTCCTATATAGTTAACAAGCAGGCTGTTCTTTCTAGATGTAGATTCCCCTTTTGGACAGTGGATAGAATCGGATGGAATAGAACAGAACACAATTTAAAAGAATTACGCACAACTTGTCCACCAGAAGGGGGAAATTTACCTTCGCTAACATGTGAAGCACCTAGAAATACCCCATCAATACAATTATCATGGGAAAATCCATGTCTTTCCCAACCACCGTCTTAAGCATTGCGAATCATTAAGCTTATGTAGCTTGTAGTCATCTCCTAGGCTCCTACTCACGTGTAGGTCTTTGCGTGTCTGGATCTTCTGGCCAATGACAAACATCTTCTTCTCCCTGTCAATCCGCTGGGACAGAATTTTATACTGGTGCTTCCTTTGTTTGGCCAACTTCTGCAGAGAAGAAAACATACACAACCATCAATACATGTCACAGAGAAATACTGTGTAGAGAGTTGAATAACCACACACCATCACTAGCTATGTCTAGGGCAAGTATAGCATTATCATAAGTGAAAATCTTATGAATTCATGCTAACAAAGGCCTTAAATGAGAGACTGGAATGGTCTAAAATGTGCAAACTCCACCCACCCGGTACCCTGGGCGAGCTAAAACGAATGTACCCAGTGTTGAGGAACAGTGTGGCTATTAGGCTACACAGGGACAGGGTCTGTCCTGACTGACCTTTATACTGAGAGGCTCCACGGTGCCCTGGATGGTTTTGCTCTCCAGCGTATGGAGGGTGGGCCGGTTGTACACTCTGTCCACCAGCTCAGGAGCTGTATCCAGGTGTCTGGCCAGGTCAAAGTCTGCTACTGTAGTGGAACACAAAACAAGGAGATATCAGGGCTGTCAGTTACAGATGGTCTTTAAAAACAGTCGTCAGATAAAGGAAAGATTCACCCATTTTGAATGTTATATCGTATTTGTGCATCTCTGAGCGATGTTCTATCGATTCTATTGGTCATTTCATGTTTTCATGTGTATCTGAGCTATTTGCCGTCCAAGCAGGCAGAAACAGCCGCTAGATCAGACATTTTTCCTTTAACTTCAAAATAATTGGGCCTATATTCATAAAGCGTCTCAGATTGAGAGTGCTGATCTAGGATAAATTTTACGTCGTAATGAATTACATTATATGAACAGTGGGACCTGATCCTAGATTGCCACTCCTACTCTTAGACGCTTTATGAATATGGCCCCGATTCCTAGGTGTATAAGAATGTCTGTATGTATGATGAAAGTGGGAGTTAATGGCCTTCTGTATGAAATATCCAAAGCAATACTACAAAATAACACCGCCCAGTGTGTATATACTCTGCTTGGTGTTTGTATTAATGTATTCCTCTACCTTCTTGCTTTGAGTCCACGTAGAAGGTGTGCCCGTTTTTCTGTTTGCCGTCAGCGTCCAAGAGATGGAGTTCCGATTTCAACCTCTCAATTTTCTGAAGGAAATTCAAAACACTTAAGCCTGCACTTTCACCACCACTGTATACCACCATTGACAACTTCAGTGATTGAACTGAGTGAGTACAAGAAAACAACTGAGTCTGCATGTTGCACTCCACAGGATAAATGAAAACAAACAGTTGATGTTGTTGAATTGCTTTTCATAGGCTCTTATTTGTGCTGACTGGCATAGATTCCCTCACAATTTCACACTGTACATATTCACAGCCCATTCATTTATCTATTCATACAGCTAAAAAGGAAATAAGGCCATTCAAGAACATAAGGAACAGTTTATTCCAGTTTACAAGGCACCACACTGAGCTCTTACCTTGCCCTCAGCCACTCGCTTCATCTCTACATATCTGATGTCCTGTGTCCTCATCACCTTCCTCTGTTCCTCTGTATTCTCCTCCTCTGTTCCTTTAGCCTTATTCGCCACATGCACTCCATCCTTTCAGAACACAATAGGTCCAGAGATGAGAAGGAACTTTATTATCAGACTGCAGAAATGGCACAACCATTAGTCTATCATATTTTACTTTCATTCTCATACCAGTAAGGATAAAATATAGACATGGTAAAACAGTCAAACGTGAAATGACCATATATAGGCTAGTTCTTGTATTAGCCTCAGTGCCCGTCTGTTTGTGCCATTATACAAACTGATTATCACACTTGACAATGAGCAATGAAGTTGACAAGCGCAAAAACAGATCTGGGACCAGGCTACTCTTCTATAATCTGGTCCCAGATCTGTGCGGTCTTGCTCCATTGTGTTTGGCTTGACAATGACCAGAGGAGTTGACAAGACAGCACAGATTGGGACCAGGCTAAGTAACATGCCAAAAGTGGTGACTCACCTTCAGCTGAGAGCTAACCATCTTGAAATAGAACTCATCAGGGTTCTTGTCCAAGGCTTTTTTACGCAAAGCAGCAAGGGTGTTCTGTTTCTTGTGATAGTCACTGAAAATGTCAGAACAAAGCGCATAAAATCGGCAACCAAATCAAACCTGTATGTGGACCAGCTTGTGTAGCTCATGTGACAGTTCAGCAAAGGTGAATAAGTGTTATTTGAATATCCATTAATTAGATGGACTTACTCTGCACGAAGTTTGTAGTCCTTTTTCTTTTCAAGATGTCCCAGATGTTTTCTGAAACCAGGCTGTGACACAAAATGAAACAGATTATTAGTTAGCTATAACGTTAGTTATTGCAGTACCAAATGCACAGTGTCGTTAGCTAGTTAGCAACATAATGCTACATGTCAACAACTACCAATCACACCAGTCAATACTTTACACATTTGTAGCTGAACAAACAACAATAACATTGCTACCTGGAAAACTAACGTTACGAAGCTAGCAGTAGTAGCTAGCTAACGCAACAACTATCTCATCCTTACCTGGGATCTTTCTTTGTGATTTTTTTGTTGGGACTTCAATGCCTTTCTAAACGATGACATAGTGACAACTTTCAAAGTAAAAATCTATAATGTAGACAGTTCTTCCTAAAACAAGAAACCGTCTGGCTAACTACAAAGCCAAGATGCAAACGCCTCAAAATTATTTTTAGTAAAACACGTGGGTATACAGGAAGCTACCTCACTTTTCATTTCAGAAGATTCGCTATTTCTTCTCTCTCGGTAGGCTACCATATGTAGTACAAATCAAACCAATGATATTATGGTGAGTATTATGGTGAGCTCTCTTGATATTATGGTGGGTGAAATGAGTGATGACCAAATATTAATATAAGTTTAGAATTTCCGTTAGTCTCATTATTCATATCAACAAAATACACAACATCAAACTTTTGTTGACATTATCAGATGAGCTTGTTGCAACATTCGCAATTAAACAGCAGGTGGCACGGTTGCACACATTTTGACAAGTACCCAGGCACTCCTGCCCTGATGTTGAAGGTACTATGTGATAGGTATTTGGGTATGATGATGAGTCAGGCTCCTGTAAGTTCCTGATGCTGAATGTCCTAACAAAGATTATATAACTAAACCCTTGGTCCTAAGGATATGCACACTAAACTGAGGGGCTTAAAATGTATATTATAATGCTATTATGTGTGTATATTGTTATTAATGTCATTTTTCAGGGTGAGTTTAAAAAGTAGCTTTAACTTTAATTTATGTGAGGGGAATCAAATAAAAATCAGTGCTAAGACAACCAAATAAGCCATTCAGCCAAGTTGGTTTTTCTCAAAAAACCAACACTCGATCCCACTGATGTCAACAACTACAGACCAGTATCCCTTCTTTCTTTTCTTTCCAAAACAATTGAGCGTGCCGTCTTTAGCCAACTCTCTTGCTATCTCTCTCAGAATGACCTTCTTGATCCAAACCAGTCAGGTTTCAGGACTGGTCATTCAACTGAGACTGCTCTTCTCTGTGTCACGGAGGCTCTCCGCACTGCTAAAGCTAACTCTCTCTCCTCTGCTCTTGTCCTTCTAGACCTGTCTGCTGCCTTTGATACTGTGAACCACCAGATCCTCCTCTCCATCCTCTCCGAGCTGGGCATCGCCGGCGCGGCTCACTCCTGGATCGCGTCCTACCTGACCGGACGCTCCTACCAAGTGGCGTGGCGAGAAGCTGTCTCCGCACCACGTGCTCTCACCACTGGTGTCCCCCAGGGCTCAGTTCCTAGGCCCTCTCCTATTCTCCCCTATACACCAAGTCACTTGGCTCTGTCATATCCTCACATGGCCTCTCCTATCATTGCTACGCTGACGATACACAACTAATCTTCTCCTTTCCCCCTTCTGATAACCAGGTGGCGAATCGCATCTCTGCATGTCTGGCAGACATATCAGTATGGATGACGGATCACCACCTCAAGCTGAACCTTGGCAAGACGGAGCTGCTCTTCCTCCCGGGGAAGGACTGCCCGTTCCATGATCTCGCCATCACGGTTGACAACTCCATTGTGTCCTCCTCCCAGAGTGCGAAGAGCCTTGGCGTGACCCTGGACAACACCCTGTCGTTCTCCGCTAACATCAAGGCGGTGACCCGATCCTGCAGGTTCATGCTCTACAACATTCGGAGAGTACGACCCTGCCTTACACAGGAAGCGGCACAGGTCCTAATCCAGGCACTTGTCATCTCCCGTCTGGATTACTGCAACTCGCTGTTGGCTGGGCTCCCTGCCTGTGCCATTAAACCCCTACAACTCATCCAGAATGCCGCAGCCCGTCTGGTGTTCAACCTTCCCAAGTTCTCTCACGTCACCCCCGCTCCTCCGCACACTCCACTGGCTTCCAGTTGAAGCTCACATCTGTTACAAGACCATGGTGCTTGCCTATGGAGCTGTGAGGGGATCGGCACCTCTGTACCTTCAGGCTCTGATCAGTCCCTACATCCAAACGAGGGCATTGCGTTCATCCACCTCTGGCCTGCTGGCTCCCCTTCCTCTGCGGAAGCATAGTTCCCGCTCAGCCCAGTCAAAACTGTTCGCTGCTCTGGCACCCCAATGGTGGAACAAGCTCCCTCACGACGCCAGGACAGCGGAGTCACTCACCACCTTCCGGAGACATTTGAAACCCCACCTCTTTAAGGAATACCTGGGATAGGATAAAGTAATCCTTCTACCCCCTAAAAAAAAAAATAAAAAAAAAGGATATTATAAAGTGGTTATCCCACTGGCTATAGGGTGAATGCACCTATTTGTAAGTCGCTCTGGATAAGAGCGTCTGCTAAATGACGTAAATGTAAATGTAAATGTAAGTAAATCCTTAAAGTTGTATTGTGTTGAAAGTTTTACATTAAAAGTTTTACTGTGGCTTTAATATATCAACTTTGGCAATCTTTCTTCAAGCAGACCAAGGCAGATGCCAACATCCTGCTACAGATACACTGAGTACACACCACACCACATTAGCTTTATATGGACTTTTTAATAATCGGCATCCATCACTGGGATCGTCCTGTCTGGTCTGTCGAGTCGCATGCTGCACAATGCCAGGCTTGCAACCAAGAAGAGCTCCATAACAAACCCAGGTCACTGTACTAGTCAGTTTATATGTCTTGGCCGCAGTTTTGATGCTCCAAATTACTTTGGTCACTGTAATGTAGGCCTGCCTTTGCCAAAGAAGTTGTTTAACACTAACAGATCATATGTTTGTGTTTTACGAACATCAGTTCTTAATGTTTCCTGCTGGGGTCCAGACCCCCATTATGATTCATATCCAAATCAATGGTTTCAAATAACCTCAATGACAAACATCAGTGACAAATGCCTCTGTTGATGGACACCTGAGTGGATCTCTGTCCTCCCATCTTTACTCTCATGTTCCCCTGGCCATGTTTCCGTTTATAGGTAATATACGTAAAAACGTGTGGGGCCACAGTGCATGAATCAGAACCAAGTCGGAAATTACACACTCCCCATCTCTCTCGCACAAAAATAGTTATTGTTCATACATTCAATGTACTGTCACGCGAATTGAAAGCATGCTCTTCTCCTCAGTGAAGTGGTTTCATGGCCACAGTGTTCCGTGGAGAGGATAAGGGGGTCACAACACCTCCTTGGGGTACACCGCTCTCTCTCCCTCCACTTCCTGATGCAATAATTAAAGGAGAGACCAGGTAAAGCCACAGTGGCACCATGTCCCTAATCCCTAATCTCACGCAGACTCCCGCTTTGGAAATACTGTGGAAAAAGATCAAGAAGGAAAAGGGATATTCCACAAACCATATTTTTTTCTGCGTTGCACTGTCTGTTCTCTATCCCCTATGACCACAAAGAATGTGGTTAATATGTGTGAGATTTGCCCAGCGAGCAGAATGTTCTGCGGGTGATGATGAAACCTCTGAATGGGTTCAGTGTTTCCACATTATGTCACCCACTTGTTTGTCATTTTCATCTCTAATGACCCTACTGTTAGGGGTCCGCCTCGGGGCCACTGTGATATACTAGCCCACTAACATGAGTCTAATTACTAAAACACAGACAGCACTTCAGGATTTACGGGTTAAATAATGTCTGCGTAGATTCTGACTAATCAGCACCTAGTGTAATTCCCGCTAGTATTTATCACTACAAGCCCAAATGCCTGGTGAATTATTGTAAGGGGTAAATAGTAGAATGAAGATTGTGAGTCATAACAAGTAGATGCTAGAGTGGGAGGACAAGAGGAGGATAAGAGGATTCGCCAAGGGTCAGGGATTTCGGAATGCCCTTGTTGTGGCAGATCTATGGCCTGTTTGGTTTTTAATATGACCCTGTAAAAATAACAGCAGTGACATAAACCTGCTGGACAGTGGCTGAGTTCAGGACTCTGGTCCTGTCTCCCCTGGCCCTGACCATTGCGGGGCCTTTTTTAAAGCAGGTCGACCTCGTCAGAAAGGTCCTCGAAAGGAGCTCCTTAGTGTGGTTCCAGATCTGTTTGTGCTGTCTTGCTAACTCCTATGGTCATTGGCATGACAATGGCCATAGAAGTTGGCAAACAGCCCAAACAGATCTGGGACCAGGTTAGGAGTTTAACATTAGTCCCCCAACCAAGACCACAGTATTTTTCCAGTACGATTTCATGAAGTTTCTATGAGGAGACCCAGCCTCTAAGACATATAGTGCGAGAGATAGCATTCTTCCTGTCTTTTCTCCCAGTCTCCCCCTCTGTTCCTCGAGAGCCAGCAACAGTGAGTGCACCCCTGGATGTGATTCCCACCATCACTCTCCGACCGCAAATTCCTATAAAACGTAAATCGTTTACAATTAACTGTTAAGTCTGCTGCTTAATTTCTCTGCTTGAGGTTGTGGTGTATATTACTGGATTAACTGTTTTATTATGGAGCCTCAGAGTGAGGTAGAGTGGGTGGTGAATGTTGTAAGTCTCCAAAATATGTCTGCAATCCTGAGGTAAAGAGAGTTCATCTCATGCTTCAGCTCAAGCAGCTGGACAAGCAACCAGTTGGATATTGCGTTTGGACAAGCAACCACCACTTCTTAGACGTGGTCAAAAATACGTGGTCTTAGACGTGGTCTATGGATAGCTACTCTAGCCTATGGTGACCCATTATGGCTAACTCTCTTGGCAGATGCCGCAACACCCTTCAGAAATGAACATTTGATTTTTTGTGACGTTTTATTTGACACATTACATGACAGTCACCTGGCTGAACTCATAACAGGTCATACCAGGTTGCATTCCGAACCGCAGCCAAATCTGATTCTAAATTTAATCTAAAACTCTAAATCTAAATCAAAGGTCAAAATGTGTCCTGACAGTACTGGACTATTATTATTTTTGCTGTCACAATTCCCAACCCGACACCACACACACACAAACACAACAGGCTGAGTGCAGAACAGAGTCAGCCGTAAAGCAGCACCCCTGGAGCAGTTTGGGGGATATGGCTGTACAATAGGTGGTATCATACAATAGATGGTACCATCAGGAAATGTATCATACTCATATATCTCTAGAGTCATAGGGCTTCAATTAATCTGTGCTTCTTTTCCAAAATTGAGAGAGAGAGTTGTTCTGTGTTGGGGTATAGTATGGATCTCAACATCTCTCAACATCTCTGGGAAGAAGATCACTTTTTACCTGTGTGAATAGAGTGGCTTCTATTCTCTAATTTGCTGTGCAGGACTGACAAGCTTCCGCCTCGGTGTGTAAAATGTGAATTTATAATTAGTGGAGTGAGGCGTTGAGAGGTCCTGACAGTATCAGAGACCACACTCTTCCAATTGTCTTGCCTTTGAACCGTGAGGACTGAGGAGTCTCACATGTCGTAGGAAATGTGAAGAATCCTTGTTTATCAACCCTCATCCTTTTAAGACGTGACACAATATTGTTTTCCATAAGGTTTTGCAACCCATGATGCAGGTTGTAAAATATGAATAGGGTTTCTAATATGGTTTACAGTAGTAGAAAGGGGTGACCTTCACATGCATGTCTTCTTTATCACATTAAATACAGTATACTGAATCTAACAGTAACATACACACTCTTGGTAAAGACCCTGCTTCAATGTCAAGACCATATCCACCCAGTTACTTTTCCCAACTACACTATCTTGATTTCCATCTATGTACTCTGATGATTCCAAGGCAGCACTCAAAACGGTTTCTTTTAAAAGCTACTTTTAAGAATAATCAAAGCAGTGCTCAAAAACGACTTCCTTGTTCCTTTTATTATTATTATTTGAAAACCATAGATTTATTTGATGACATCCATCTTTTTCTTGACTAAGTCCTCAGTGAACTGGTACTGTCGGCACCCAGTCGGCACTCATGCCTAGTTATGTAAAAGGAGTTTGGGCTGAGTGCAGAACCATGTGAAATGGTGATCTGCTAGAGCTAGCCTAGGCACTTGTCTCTGTGTAGTCTAAATAAAATGTGACGATCAAAACACACCAGTCCAGACCTGAACAATACCATGGTGTAGGGTGATGCTTTTGTCAACATTATGTTCTACAGGCTCAGCACAGCTTGCTGATGAAACACTCTTTAACCTCTCCTCTATTCCTGGGAGTGTATTAAAAAAGTTTCTAGGAGTGCTGATCTAGGATCAGGTACCCTCATGTCCTTATAATCTTATTCTAAAAGGACAAACTGATCCTACAGACACGTTTTGAATACCGACCCAGATCTCAGGTGATTAAGTATTTAATTTCTACCCCAAGGACATGCAGCTGTTGACGTTTACATCGAGAACGCTCCCTCTTGTTGACTCATATAGTCAAGATGAGACAAATGAAAAAAAGAGGGGAACAGAAGACGAATCGTACAAAACAGGAAGTGAGATCATGACCCATATTGGGGCAAAGTGCGCCGTATAGATCATGCCTGGGTTAAGAGAAAGAACAGCTGTGCAGTTTTGAGAAAATAAGATAAAGTACTGATACTGGTCACACACACATATAGGTTTCAGTTTAACACGTGTAGAAGCTATCAATAAACTTACAACAACAAAAAACATAACGAAAGAATGACCAAAGGAAATGAAAGCAATCCCAATCCCCGAGGGCCTACTATGCACTTGTTGACAACATTGGATGAACTCTAGGCTATGGCAATTCAAGTCCATAACACAAAACTATACGGTAGTAGGCTTACTGTCCATATTCTTGTGCAAGTTTGTTTGTCAGTGTTGTGTATCGCCTAGGCCTACCTGTTATCTGTTATCCCCACCTAACTGTTATGTGTCTAGCAAATGATGTCAGCTGTAGCCTATATTGCAAGCAAATCACCATTTCCATAAAGTTCTTTTTGTGTAAGGTGTGAATATACTTTGTTTTCAGCAAAAACAACTTCATCACTGTCAATCAACTTCTTACATTTGCATTTACATCATTTAGCAGACACTCTTATCCCGAGCGACTTACAAATTCTTCACTCAATAGTTCCCTAAAATATATCTGTATGCAAATGTAGGCAAATACATCAACACTAAATGTCTATTCATGTAGTGTCAGGTGACATGGGAGTGAACAGTCTGGAATTCACATTTGATGTAAACTAGGCCTATGCTGGGGGAGTAGGCCCCATTGAGGAAGGCCTACTATAATAAGGCCTACATCAGGGATGGGCAACTTTGATGGGGGTGGGGGCCCAAAAAAAATATATCTGAGTGAGAGTGACTAAGAAAATCAATGGGGGCCCCGGTCCATAATTCGGCCATGATTAATACAAGTTTGGATAGCTGGCTAGACTAATTACCAATCTTTTTTTTATATGCTGACATGGGATAATTGAGTGACAGTCAGTGACTGACATAACAAGAGAACAACTGCTGAGACACAACCGAATTTAGAAATTGCACCTTGTGTATTCTACTATTCTTACTCTCAACAGTACATTGAGATCCAGACTGTTTATTTTGTGTGGGGAATTGATCGCGGGTCTAGTAAAGGCAGGCCACCAGTTTCCCATCCCTGGCCTACATGACCAAAGCACAGCACAGTCCGAAGGTTCGAAGTAAGAGGGAGGAGATTTTTCTCCAAAATCAGGGCGGGGTCTTGTGACTCACCACCAACTTCCTCATAGACAGTAGAGCGCCGGTGAGCTGTGTCACTCTTCAGCATTGTACAATTAGAGGTCTGAGTAGACTGCAGTGAAAAGCAACGGGGAAAATTGTACAGTATAATAATCTGTCACTGGAGTAGCGACCGGCAGACCGGCTGCAATCCTCATCGTTTGAATGTCTGGTGACACAGCGCGAGAGGTGGGCTTCGATTGTCAAGTCGCAAAGGTGCATTCAACAGCAGATATAACGTCGGGTAAGCGCAATCAACTTTTCTACCGACAAGAATGAGTGAATTGCAAACTTTTCGCCATCATATCTCCACTTTTCTTAGGTAGGCCTACACACACGTTTCTTATTCTTTGCACACTGATTTATTGATGAAATCTATTCTCTCTTTCTTTTTAATCATTCCCATTCATTGCTCATTTTAGACTGAAGTCGGTAATGTAGGCCTAATGTGCATTTATTGAAGTAAATACTTGGGTTTAACTTTTCATTTGCAAAGTGAGGCTGATGAAAAGAAGTTCAGCAGTGCTCCCGGATTCTGAATGAATGAAGGATAGATACAGCAATGCATATAATCAATGTCAGGACAGGAAGAAAGGATCAGGCAATTTAGAAATAGCCTACTTTGTAGCAGTTCTGTCCATATTATACTAATGACACTAAGTAACCTGAGAACAATTGAGACTAGACTATATTTATAAACTTTAGCTTTCTGTAGGGCAATGCAACAAAGGGAGTTATAAAGTAGTGCCATAACAGCATGTACACTCATAGAATGGGATCTTTTAACTAATGATCCCATATTAAGTGTATACTTTTCACATTTCTGAAGCAACAAAAGGTCAATAGCTCCCACCCAAACCACTCCAATTATCTCCTTATAAGTATAGTATACTATAGTATATGGGCTCCCGAGTTGCGCATCTCAGTGCTTGAGGCGTCACTACAGACCCCCTGGTTCGATTCCAGGCTGTATCACAACTGGCCGTGATTTGTGCGCCGCCCTATGGGACTCCCATTGGCCCAGCGTCCTCCGGGTTTGGCCGGTGTAGGCCGTCATTGTAAATAAGAATTTGTTCTTAACTGACTTGCCTAGTTAAATAAAGGTAAAAGAAAATAAATCAATAAATAAAAATAGTAGGAAAGGTGACCTAGTAGGCTAAATTGCTTCATTCATGGGTTTCTCCAAGTCTCAGTTGGTTGGAGAGATATTTCATATGTCTACTACCTCAGTATTTAACCACGTCAGCCAATATTGTAAATACAAGGGTATAGAAGTGCTAAGATAATTGGAGGTTCTCTAGACTTTGTAGTGTCCCTGAACATGCTCCAGTTGAGCTGAGGGAATATGAAAATTCTTGCCACTTAGCACCTTCAGTAATTACACACAGTGATAACTGGGACTGAAGACAGAGGGAGCCATGAGTGGAGAAGAGAAGAAACGTTTGCAGGGAAAGAGGGACTATTCTTGTCACAGGGAGTGCTGGCCTGCCCAGTGCCCACAGATGGGCTGCATCCCAAATGGCGCCCTATTCCCTACAGTGGAGGCTGCTGAGGGGAGGACAGCTCATAATGATGGCCAGAACGGAGCAAATGGAATGGCATCAAACCCATGGAAACCATGTTTGATACCATTCCGCTCCAGCCATTACCACGAGCCCATCCTCCCCAATTAACATGCCACCAACCTCCTCTGATTCCCTAAAAAAATTCAATACTTAGGGCCCATATGGCTCTGGTCAAAAGTAGTCCACTATGGAGGGAATAGGGTGCCATTTGAGACAGAGCCATGGAATACTTACCACCACTATTCCCTCTGTTTTCTCTGGCTTTCGTGCTACATGTCGAACCCTAAGGCTGTCATCAGGACTGGCATGCCTGGGGCATCCTGGCACTGATGCAGGTAGCTAGCTGAGCAGTTCCCTCCTCAATGACTCGGTGGTCAAAGTCCCCAAGGCTGAGCAGTTCTCAGTGGCAAGAGGAAATGGGATGTGGCAATGTGTTTGGGATGGGTATGTCGCTGTGTTTGAGTTTGTGTGAATTTTCATAGTTGCATAGTACTGTAAATGCTAGCCATATTTAGGGTTGAACTTTCCCAAAATTCCCTGGTTTTCCTGAAATCCTGGTTAGAAAACTCCTGGAATCAGGATGGAATAAGCAGGATAACCTGGGAATTTTGCAACCCTAGTCATGTTGCTGTCTCATCTGTTGCCGTTTCTCATGTTACATTGGGCAAGAAAGGGAAGATGTGGTCACTGGAAGGTAAATCATACCTTTAAAATAGCTGTGTTACCAGGCTAACGGTGAATTCCAGACTGACTAGGTAAGGCGCCTGCGCAGTTGGCTCTCCTTCGCATGCTGCCTGCCTCCTGCCTCACCTGGGACAACTTTAGAGTTCCCTGTTTTTCTACAGTCAAAAGACTACAATAGCCACAAGGCTGTTGACAACCAAAGCAACCATTACTGCAGTTGTTTAACATAGCAGTTAACCCATTTCCTGTAGTTTGTTTCATGTAATACATTTCAATTTCTACTTCAAGTGGAACACACTTTGTTAATAACACGTATTAAATCATAGGAAATAATGTCATTAAAATAGGTTTACTCACCCACATACACTACCAGTCAAAAGTTTGGCCACACCTACTCATTCAAGGGTTTTTCTTTATTTTTACTATTTTTTACATTGTAGAATAATGTAATTACCAAAAAAGTGTTAAACAAATCATAATATATTTTATATTTAAGATTCTTCAAATAGCCACCCTTTGCCTTGATGACAGCTTTGCACACTCTTGGCATTCTCTCAACCAGCTTCATGAGTTAGTCACCTGGAATGCATTTCAATTAACAGGTGTGCCTTGTTAATTTGTGGAATTTCTTTCCTTCTTAATGCGTTTGAGCCAATCAGCTGTGTTCTGACAAGGTAGGGGTGGTATACAGAAGATAGACCTATTTGGTAAAAGACCAAGTCCATATTATGGCAAGAACAGCTCAAATAAGCAAAGAGAAATGACAGTCCATCATTACTTTAAGAAATGAAGGTCAGTAAATCCGAAAGTCTCTTCAAGTGCAGTCGCAAAAACCATCAAGCGCTATGATGAAACTGGCTCTCATGAGGACCACCACAGGAATGGAAGACCCAGAGTTACCTCTGCTGCAGAGGATAAGTTCATTGGAGTTACCAGCCTCAGAAATTGCAGCCCAAATAAATGCTTCACAGAGTTAAAGTAACAGACACATCTCAACATCAACTGTTCAAAGGAGACTGTGTGAATCAGGCCTTCATTGTCGAATTGCTGCAAAGAAACCACTACTAAAGGACATCAATAAGAAGAAGAGACTTGTTTGGGCCAAGAAACATGAGCAATGGACATTAGACCAGTGGAAATTTGTCCTTTGGTCTGGAGTCCAAATTTGAGATTTTTGGTTCCAACCGCCGTGTCTTTGTGAGACGCGGTGTGGGTGAACGGATGACCTCCACATGTGTAGTTCCCACCGTAAAGCATGGAAGAGGAGGTGTTATGGTGTGGGGGAGCTTTGCTGGTTATTTAGAATTCAAGGCACACTCAACCAGCATGGCTACCACAGTATTCTGCAGCGATACACCATCCCATCTGGTTTGGGCTTAGTGGGACTATCATTTGTTTTTCAAAAGGACAATGACCCAACACACCTCCAGGCTGTGTAAGGACTATTTTACCAAGAAGGAGAGTGATGGAGTGCTGCATCAGATGACCTGGCCTCCTCAGTCCCCCGACCTCAACCCAATTGAGATGGTTTGGGATGAGTCGGACGGCAGAGTGAAGGAAAAGCAGCCAACAAGTGCTCAGCATATGTGGGAACTCCTTCAAGACTGTTGGAAAAGCATTCCAGGTGAAGCTGGTTGAGAGAATGCCAAGAGTGTCCACAGCTGTCATCAAGGCAAAGGGTGACTATTTGAAGAATCTCAAATGTAAAATATATTTTGATTTGTTTAACACTTTTTGGTTACTACATGATTCCATATGGGCTATTTCATAGTTTTGATGTCTTCACTATTATTCTACAATGTAGAAAACAGTAAAAATAAAGAAAAACCCTTGAATGAGTAGGTGTGTCCAAACTTTTGACTGGTACTGTAAGTATACCTGGCCCAGGTATCCTGGATGGATATAGATCTCATTCCGTCAGTAGAGGATGCCTGGTTGTTCTTTAAAAGTAATTTCCTCTCAATCTTAAATAGACATGCCCCATTCAAAAAATACAGAACTAAGAACAGATATAGCCCCTGGTTCTCCTCAGACTTGACTGCCCTTGACCAGCACAAAAACATCCTGTGGCGTACTGCATTAGCATCAAATAGCCCCCGCGATATGCAACTTTTCAGGGAAGTTAGGAACCAATATACACAAGCAGTTAGGAAAGCAAAGGCTAACTTTTTTCAAACAGAAATTTGCATCCTGTAGCACTAACTCCAAAAAGTTTTGGGACACTGTAAAGTCCATGGAAAATAAGAGCACTTCCTCCCAGCTGCCCACTGCACTGAGGCTAGGAAACACTATCACCACCGATAAATCTACAATAATCGAGAATTTCAACAAGCATTTTGCTACGGCTGGCCATGCTTTCCACCTGGCTACCACTACCCCGGCCACCAGCTCTGCACCCTCCGCTGCAACTTGCCCATGCCCCCCGCTTCTCCTTCACACAAATCCAGACAGCTGATGTTCTAAAAGAGCTGCAAAATCTGGACCCCTACAAATCATCTGGGCTAGACAATCTGGACCCTTTCTTTCTAAAACTAGCTGCCGAAATTGTCGCAACCCCTATTACTAGCCTGTTCAACCTCTCTTTCGTAACGCCTGAGATCCCCAGAGATTGGAAAGCTGCCGCGGTCATCCCCCTCTTCAAAGGGGGTGACACTCTAGATCCAAACTGTTACAGACCCATATCCATCCTGCCCTGCCTTTCAAAAGTTTTTGAAAGCCAAGTCAACAAACAGATCACCGACCATTTCGAATCCCACCGTACCTTCTCCGCTATGCAATCCGGTTTCCGAGCTGGTCATGGGTGCACTTCAGCCACGCTCAAGGTCCTAAACGATATTATAACCGCGATCGATAATAGACAGTACTGTGCAGCCGTTTTCATTGACCTGGCCAAGGCTTTCGACTCTGTCAACCACCGCATTCTTATTGGCAGACTAAATAGCCTTGGTTTCTCAAATGACTGCCTCGCCTGGTTCACCAACTACTTCTCAGATAGAGTTCAATGTGTCAAATCGGAGGGCCTGTTGTCTGGACCTATGGCAGTCTCTATGGGGGTGCCACAGGGTTCAATTCTTGGGCCAACTCTTTTCTCTGTGTATATCAATGACGTCGCTCTTGCTGCTGGTGACTCTCAGATCCACCTCTACGCAGACGACACCATTTTGTATACAGTGGGGAAAAAAAGTATTTAGTCAGCCACCAATTGTGCAAGTTCTCCCACTTAAAAAGATGAGAGAGGCCTGTAATTTTCATCATAGGTACACGTCAACTATGACAGACAAAATTAGAAAAAAAATTCCAGAAAATCACATTGTAGGATTTTTAATGAATTTATTGGCATATGATGGTGGAAAATAAGTATTTGGTCAATAACAAAAGTTTCTCAATACTTTGTTATATACCCTTTGTTGGCAATGACACAGGTCAAACGTTTTCTGTAAGTCTTCACAAGGTTTTCACACACTGTTGCTGGTATTTTGGCCCATTCCTCCATGCAGATCTCCTCTAGAGCAGTGATGTTTTGGGGCTGTCGCTGGGCAACACAGACTTTCAACTCCCTCCAAAGATTTTCTATGGGGTTGAGATCTGGAGACTGGCTAGGCCACTCCAGGACCTTGAAATGCTTCTTACGAAGCCACTCCTTCGTTGCCCGGGCGGTGTGTTTGGGATCATTGTCATGCTGAAAGACCCAGCCACGTTTCATCTTCAATGCCCTTGCTGATGGAAGGAGGGTTTCACTCAAAATCTCACGATACATGGCCCCATTCATTCTTTCCTTTACACGGATCAGTCGTCCTGGTCCCTTTGCAGAAAAACAGCCCCAAAGCATGATGTTTCCAACCCCATGCTTCACAGTAGGTATGGTGTTCTTTGGCTGCAACTCAGCATTCTTTGTCCTCCAAACATGACGAGTTGAGTTTTTACCAAAAGTTATATTTTGGTTTCATCTGACCATATGACATTCTCCCAATCCTCTTCTGGATCATCCAAATGCACTTCAGACGGGCCTGGACATGTACTGGCTTAAGCAGGGGGACACGTCTCGCACTGCAGGATTTGAGTCCCTGGCGGCGTAGTGTGTTACTGATGGTTGGCTTTGTTACTTTGGTCCCAGCTCTCAGCAGGTCATTCACTAGGTCCCCCCGTGTGGTTCTGGGATTTTTGCTCACCGTTCTTGTGATCATTTTGACCCCACGGGGTGAGATCTTGCATGGAGCCCCAGATCGAGGGAGATTATCAGTGGTCTTGTATGTCTTCCATTTCCTAATAATTGCTCCCACAGTTGATTTCTTCAAACCAAGCTGCTTACCTGTTGCAGATTCAGTCTTCCCAGCCTGGTGCAGGTCTACAATTTTGTTTTTGGTGTCCTTTGACAGCTCTTTGGTCTTGGCCATTGTGAAGTTTGGAGTGTGACTGTTTGAGGTTGTGGACAGGTGTCTTTTATACTGATAACAAGTTCAAACAGGTGCCATTAATACAGGTAACGAGTGGAGGACAGAGGAGCCTCTTAAAGAAGAAGTTACAGGTCTGTGAGAGCCAGAAATCTTGCTTGTTTGTAGGTGACCAAATACTTATTTTCCACCATAATTTGCAAATAAATTCATTAAAAATCCTACAATGGGATTTTCTGGATTTTTTTTTCTCAATTTGTCTGTCATAGTTGACGTGTACCTATGATGAAAATTACAGGCCTCTCTCATCTTTTTAAGTGGGAGAACTTGCACAATTGGTGGCTGACTAAATACTTTTTTGCCCCACTGTACATCTGGCCCTTCATTGGACACTGTGTTAACAAACCTCCAAACGAGCTTCAATTCCATACAACACTCCTTCAGTAGCCTCCAACTGCTCTTAAACACTAGTAAAACTAAATGCATGCTCTTCAACCGAACGCTGCTTGCACCCGCCCACCCGACTAGAATCACTACTCTAGACGGGTCTGACCTAGAGTATGTGGACAACTACAAATATCTAGGTGTCTGGTTAGACTGTAAACTCTCCTTCCAGACTCACATTAAGAATCTCCAATCCAAAGTTAAATCTAGAATCGGTTTCCTATTTCGCAACAAAGCCTCCTTCACTCATGCTGCCAAACATGCCCTCGTAAAACTGACTATCCTACCGATCCTTGACTTCGGCGATGTCATTTACAAAATAGCCTCCAACACTCTACTCAGCAAATTGGATGTTGTCTATCACAGTGCCATCCGTTTTGTCTCCAAAGCCCCATATAATACCCACCACTGTGACCTGTACGCTCTTGTTGGCTGGTCCTCACTACATATTCGTCGCCAAACCCACTGGCTCCAGGCCATCTATAAATCACTGCTAGGCAAATCCCCGCCTTATCTTAGCTCATTGGTCACCATAGCAACACCCACCCGTAGTATGAGCTCCAGCAGGTATATCTCACTGGTCATCCCCAAAGCCAACACCTCCTTTGGCCGCCATTCCTTCCAGTTCTCTGCTGCCAATGACTGGAACAAATTGCAAAAATCTCTGAAGCTGGAGACACTTATCTCCCTCACTAACTTTAAGCATCAGTTGTCAGAGCACCTTACCGATCACTGCACCTGTACACAGCCCATCTGAAATTAGCCCGCCCAACTACCTCATCCCTATATTGTTATTTATTTTGCTCATTTGTACCCCAGTATCTCTATTTGCACATCATCTCTTGCACATCATTCCAGTGTTAATACTAAATTGTAATTATTTTGCACTATAGCCTATTTTATTGCCTTACCTCCATAACTTGCTAAATTTGCACACTGTATATTATATGTATTTCTGTTGTATTTTTGACTTTGTTTTGTTTTACCCCATATGTAACTCTGTGTTGTTGTTTTTATCGCACTGCTTTGCTTTATCTTGGCCAGGTCGCAGTTGTAAATGAGAACTTGTTCTCAACTGGTTTACCTGGTTAAATAAAGGTGAAATAAAAATAAAAAAACATGTATCAACTTTGAAATATGGTTTTCTTTGTTTGGGCTAATGGCTAGGCTAATGTGGATTCTACCTGAGCGCAGAAATGGCAGTGGTAATAGCCTGCAATTCACATCTCCCATGTAGATGGCGAAAGTTAGTATAACTCTCTCAGTGCCCGGCCCCTTTTTCCCGCCAAACATTGTTCATTGAGCAGCATTACTACGTGAGCTAGACGGTGGAGACCAACTACAGTGCTGCGCAATTCACTGCCCTTTTGCCGACGCAGGCGGTCACTCTACTTCTGTCGGCGGCATCATTTATGTTGGCCGCTAGGGATACTTTTTTTGGCTATGAACCGAGCGTGAACCGGCAGAGTTCCCCCATTGGTTGTTGCGTCACCTCGCCTTCGCTGAGGAACGCTCCCTTAACCTCTCTCACTAAGGTGTCAGAGGTCTGACAAACTACAGTGTTCTTTAAAGGAGCTCCTCTTCTGGGTGTGTCAGTGTTGGTACAATAGAACAGATGCTTAATCTAATTTATAAATCAGCGCCATTCCAATTACACTAAATATACAAAAGTATGTGGAAACCCCTTCAAATTAGTGGATTCAGCTATTTCAGCCACACCGGTTGCTGACGGGTGTTTAAAATCGAGCACACAGCCATGCAATCTCCATAGACAAACATTGGTCGTGGAATGGCCTTACTGAAGAGCTCAGTGACTTTCAACATGGCACCGTCATAGGATGCCACCTTTCCAACAAGTCAGTTGAAGCGCGTAACGCGTGAAAATTGTCTGTCCTCAGTTGCAACACTCACTATCGAGTTCCAAACTGCCTCTGGAAGCAACGTCAGCACAATAACTGTTCGTCGGGAGCTTCATGAAATGGGTTTCCATGGCCGAGCAGCCGAAGATCACCATGCGCAATGCCAAGCGTCAGCTGGACTGGTGTAAAGCTCGCCGCCATTGGACTCTTGGAGCAGTGGAAACGCGTTCTCTGGAGTGATGAATCACGCTTCACCATCTGGCAGTCCGACGGACAAATCTGGGTTTGGTGGATGCCAGGAGAACGCTACCTGCCCCATGCATAGTGCCAACTGTAGAGTTTGGTGGAGGAGGAAAAATGGTCTGGGGCTGCTTTTCATGGTTCGGGCTTGGCCCCTTAGTTCCAATGAAGGGAATTTTAACGCTACAGCATACAATGACATTCTAGACAATTCTGTGCCTCCAACTTTGTGGCAACAGTTTGGGGAAGGCCCTTTCCTGTTTCAGCATGACAATGCCTCCGTGCACAAAGCGAGGTCCATACAGAAATGGTTTGTCAAGATCGGTGTGGAAGAACTTGACTGGCCTGCACAGAGCCCTGACCTCAACCCCATCGAACACCTTTGGGATGAATTGGAACGCTGACTGCGAGCCAGGTCTAATCGCCCAACATCAGTGCCCGACCTCACTAATGCTCGTGGCTGAATGGAAGCAAGTCCACGCAGCAATGTCCAACATCTAGTGGAAAGCCTTACCAGAAGAGTGGAGGCTGTTATAGCAGCAAAAGGGGGACCAACTCCATATTAATGGCCATGATTTTGGAATGAGATGTTCGATGAGCATGTGTCAACATACTTTTGGTCATGTAATGTATGTCTTATAAAAGATGTCATCAATTATTTTAAATAAGAAAATAAGCTATTTATTAATAAACAAGGATGGAAATAAGTGTCTTCCCACTGCTAAAACCTTAGTTTAGATCAAATACAAAGCTTGTTTCATAAACACAGAAATAATAGTAATCCTTGTCTTTTGATCTATATTAAATTACATCTGATTTATAAAATTAGATTAGATGGGAATTAGATTACTTTCGACATCAATGCTCTTCATTTTTCCGTAGCATTACATTGTCACTTATGAAAGTCACAGAGGGTCAAAGATCATACACCCAAGACATGCTAACCTCTCACCATTACCAATAACGGGAGGTTAGCATGTCTTGGGGGTATGATCTTTGACCTTCTCTAGGGCCCTATAAAATCAGTGTTGCGTAGAACGCGGACGGAATCACAGAATCCAGACATTAAAACGGAATTCAACAATATAAAAACATTTATTGAGCTTAGTAGGACCATGCGATCAATTATCAGTTCTAAACATGTATCTTGCTTCTTTATGCTGCCTGCAGCATGATCTGTTTTCCTGCGCACATATATGACAGACAGTTGTTGGTCGGAGACGCTCCGGAGCCGCTGAGCCGAATGAGTGCGTATTAATCCTGCTGTAGAATTAATTGCGGCCAGCCAGCGGGTCAAACAAACTACTAAAACTCAGAAAAACAAGTCATGACTCTCGAGTCAGTACAAAGAGTCATTCAAAAATAATGAATTGTTTGCGAACTGCACATCAATAATCAGTCAGTGTCAATAATTTTGATCCCTACCTTTTTTGAGAAAAAAAAATATTACTTGTTAAACAAAATATTTTTTTCTGAGTCATTGTATTAGTGTAAAATAATATAGTTTCCCCCAAAAAATGTGCGTACAATATAGCTCATTATTTGAATGCTTTATTTTATACAGTCATTATTGTTCATCTTTATCAAGGGTATCAATAATTTCTGACCCTACATGGATAGTGGGAGTTCAGCTCAAAGCCATGTATTTCCGTCAACTTTGAAATAACACAAATAGCTCTTCCTCTCACTTGTACACCACAACTCAACTTCCTCCTATGAAGAGCTGTGTGTCTGTAGTGTCCTGCTGTGCCAACAAGGCCAGTCTGTTGGTTTTACAGTTTTTTCACAGAGGTCAATAAAAGCCAAAAGCCGACATCCTTTATGTAATATGTAGTGTCTGGCATTCCTGCCTTGACACAGCTTATGGAGTATATAATATATAATGTATTTGTTTGTCTCTCTCTCTCTTTCCTCTTTTCTCTCTATGGCGTTTAAGCGACCACGGTCGCATTCTTTGGAGGTCTCTGTGTTTTGCTGAAAGTTAGCAGTGCTCTGTTTTGGAGTGGTGCCATGTTTAAACTTCAGTGGGACCATATTGACTTGTAGTGGGTGGGTTTGGGGCCTGTCAGTTTCTAGCCCATAGGACAACGATGACGGACAATCCACAGTCAAGTGTTTGCAGGTTGTTAGAGACTGGAATGTTGAATTGTAGTGACAGTTTTGACACTGCACACCTTTCTTTCCCTCTTTCTCCAACTCTGTTGTTGAGGAAGCTACTGGAACCTGTTACTTTTTGCGGTCTGCTTGCTGTCTATTTGCTGACTCTCAAACACTCTAAGGGGAATCAGTATTGGGGTATGTGAAATATTGGTTAAGATGGCCAGTTACTTTAAGACCGATGTAAAAGCTACCCAGGCAATATAAACATTTTATAAAGGTATTGAGCACACAAGTGGTCCATTTCAGGGACCTGTCAAGCATTACCTCCAAAGCAGGCTTTTCTTTCTGTATCCTATATCCTCCAACCCCAACTCCCATTTCCCCCTTCCGCCTTCCTTCCTCTGGTAGCCAGACCAGCCACTAACCAGGCACCCTTCAATTGAGTGTGGGGGTCCGTGGCAGGCAGCTGGAGTGTGTCTGGCCTGTCTGTGAATGGGGGGAAGTGACCTCATGTTTCCTGTGTGAGTGGGGTTGGTGGCCAGGTGTTGCAGTGTTATTGTGAGGGGGCACTGCTTCCTCCAGCGGCTGCTTTGTTGGTAAATGGCTGAAATCCAATCCTGAGAGCTTGACCCCCTGCGGGAGGCAGCGTAGGTGCTCCCTGCTCTGCTGTCTCCTTTCCTCTCTCTCTCTTTGGTATAAAGGTTATTTAGGGCATGTGTTGTTCACTTCCTTATGTTGTTGTTCACTTCTCCCCTCACCCCTTTCACTCTTTCTATCATAAATGTTTATTTTGTCCCTCCTATGACTTCAAATAATCCATCCTCTCTACCCTATCTTGTCAATGCATGTTGTGTAAGGATTTGGCTATGCCAATAACATTTTGTGAGAAAGCCCTGTCCACTCTCCTAGCTGCATAGGAACTGCATGATGTCAGCTACATCTCCATAGTTCTTGTGATGAAGCAGATGTTTAGGTGCATGATTCCTGTCGAGTCATCACCCCCAGTCATGTATCCGTCTCTGTGAGTTAGCCATAACTGGTTCCCTGGCTGCGCCCAGGCCTACAGTACTGAGCAGGGGGAAGAGGAGGATGCTGTCTACTGCAAGACTATGAGAAGTACAGCTATTGAGATGTTGAAGGCATGTAATCATGATTAGGCCCCTCTGTTTTATGCAATCGTGACATAGTAAGATTTTATCCTGTATTTTAAGCCTTATCCAGAAATAAGAATTAGACCAAAAATGAAATCAATTGTCTGAGGATGATGCTGGACCATCTGACATAAAAAGAAAAGAGGACAGTTTGATAAAAAAAAGGTTCAAATCCAGGCATGTCACATGATTGCGCAATACACATGGCCCTAGTCATGATGCAAGACGGACTGTCTAGTCATTATCAACACCTCCCTCGTGACTAATGTTATCCTGTTAGAAAAGGTTAATCATTTTAATGGCACATCTATAGTGAGGTAATCTACCATCTAAATTGAACCATTGTGAAACAATGGTGAGGACAGTGTTCAGTCTGGTTTAGGCAGGCTAATGGTTCATTTCAGCTTTTGGCTGCATGACTATCCCCTCGCCTAAACTTGCAATACTGTTAGAGAATGTGCCCTAGAACACTGGCAGCCACACCACAGTGCCTTGTCAGTTATAAACAGCACAATTATTTCCCATTTTCAAATAAATGGAGGCCATAAATAAAGATGACAGCCGGGTATATTTATTTCCAGCAAATATGCCTCCAAAACCAACAAGCAAGTCACATCAAGCTGTGTAAAAGTGCACAAGGCACAAATTGCAGCGGTTTTGAGATAACTAGTAATGTGATGTGTATTATGAATTTCATACAAACAGTAATGGTTACGTTGGGATGTGGCTAATGATTAAATCATAGTATAGGCCTATATGGTTAACAGAGGCACTTGGGGAAAAAAGAATGTCGGCCAATAATAATTTATACAGCGTGGTAGGGTGTGTAATTACACCTTGTGGCAAACCTGAGAACGACATACTGTGTAGAGGCTTCTTCGCTACTGTTCACTCAGCAGCCCTATGTCCTCCATTGAAGTGGGAGTGTATATGTTATACAGATATATTCGCCATACAGTAACTTAAACATCCCTTCCGTAGCTGCCCCCTGTATTACTTTGGCAACTCCCAAAGCATTTCTTTCGAGGACAGTGACCTACCTGAAACCTACTGTCTGATAACAATGAGTGAGGAATCCATTTATCAATCAACCACATAAGCCCAAACCTTTTCTGTTTGCTTTCTTCTAATGATAATAATACATGGGTTTTACTCTGTGAACTTAAAGGCGGCTGCCAAAAACCACATCTGTGGGACAGACTGTCCTGAATGATCACCCACCCGTGATAAGCACGTAGTATCTCTTATCATCTTTCAGTAATCCTATTCTCGCCTAGATTTACACCTCCCATAATGTATGCAATGTATATGATAGAAGTCATTGTTCATCTGGAGTGTCATGGATTTTGTCTTCTCCTTTTTTGGGTTGCACTCACACACCAAGCATATGGCCTAATTGGCCATCACTTTGAGGCATTGTGGCTTGCTATGATCCCCACCACAGAGTGATCCTCAACAGCCCTAAACAAGGCCAAGCACTATTGCTAATGCTAACGATACAACCAGAGAGCATTAAAGGGCCTGACATCTTTCCACAACAGCATGCTCACATGGCTTTCTCATAACAGTGATGTCCAGGCATAGCAATTTGCCCGCAATCCTTGTTTGTTCCGACATGCCATCAAGACCATCAACACCACTGCAGTGGCTTTGTCTTTATAAGGCTCGGCTACCCACCTCGCCCCAGCCCTCACTCGCACACACACTGAGCTAAGTACCAAGGCCGGTGTATTAGGCTTGATTGCTTCCCAACACTTAATGAGCCTAGCCTCCCACAACATCTTCAAGAAATGAAACCAAATGACTTTGACATCATCACAGATGTGGCATAATCGGAGGAGAGTGTGTGTGTGTGTCTGTGTGCGCATTTCCTTGAATTTGTGGGTGTTTGGATGCATTTGGACCCCTTTTGTGTAGATATTGAACCCACTTTGCTTTTTGTCTATACTGTACCATAACAAGTTGTTACTCACAGCTCATCATGCGTAAACTCCTCAACCCAAGTTATGGATTGGCTCACCCTATCCGACCCTGGACAGCTCATCTTGCATGAATGCGTTAAAAGCTGTTACTGGTACAGATTTAGATATGCATTTTCTCCTCTCTGTTCAATTCATATGGCTGTTTATTTGGAGCACAGCTGTGAATGAGCGTGTTCCCCTCTTTAAGTAAACACAGGCAAATCCCTGCTCTGCATGATGAAATTGGTGGGCCATCAAGAATGTGACTCCTTATCGGGTATCTTCAATAGCCGCCTCTCTCCTTTTCTCTCATCTCTCTATCTCTATCTATCTCCCTCTCTCCCTCCCTTTTTCTCTTTCCATCCCTCTAGTTGAATAGACAGTCGAGTTCTCTCCTCAGAGGAGGCAGGCTGAGACAGGCCAGACCGACCTGCCACATTCAGCTAAAGGTGTGAGCGTATGTCGCTCGGTGGACCATAAATCGAAGTGTATATGACAAGTTGCCCAAGTCCAACATAAACAGAGGGGAGTGTTTACTTGGCAGCAGCATGGGCACAGGTTGGCACTAATGTGCAAGAGTCAAAGGCAGAGTAGAGGGGGGGGCTGTTCCCATCACAGTGCCTTGTACTTGCAGGAGCCATAAATGGGAGAAAGTGTCCTTGGCTTTGCTATAAAAGAACAGCTCCTGGTTCATGAGGAGAAGACAGAGGAGATTTACGACAGGACGAGCAATGGAGAGCCACTGCCAGGGATCTTGAATGAAGGGATGCAGAGAGGAGATGGAAAGAGGAGTGGCCCAAGAAGAACACCATTAATGCTCGTAGGAACATCTGTCAGTGGAATGTCACAGCATGGCTTACTCTGAGATTACTGCAAGTCCCTACTGTTTAGTTGGTGTTCAGTGCATACCAATGCTATTGCCTCTCACTTGTAATGGTTTGTGTTAGGCACTAGGCTGGAGAAATTCCACTCCCTTTTTTTCTGTTCATTAAAGGTAGACTCAGTAATGACGTAGATGCAGAAGATAAACCGCATAGTGGGTAAATTTCCGCAACAACTAAGAGCGTTGAAGCGCGAGGCTCAACTTCTCAGCTGTTTTGGTGCCCTGGCTAACACGATGTGAACAGCGTGACGCGAATCCGTGCACATGCGCAGATACTGTGTGTGACTGTGAGAGCGAAGTCTTGCATCTCGCTCATCTCAATATCTGCGGTGCTGCTCATGGCAACGTCATTTAGCTGAGTCTACCTTTAATTCAACAAAGAGCGGAAGAGAACATTGTAATTAGACTAGATTAGACTGTTTACATTTACTTTTGAGGTCTTTTGTCAAACAATCGGCTTAATGAGATCATTGGACTAATGTACTCCAAAGAGCGTAATCTCTTTGTTCGATATGGCTTGCAGAATCCTAGGGCGGATTAAGCCCAGGATGTTTGTGGTAATTTAATATACGGTCCTCTGTAGCTCAGCTGGTAGAGCACGGCGCTTGTAACGCCAGGGCAGTGGGTTCGATCCCCGGGACCACCCATACACAAAAATGTATGCACGCATGACTGTAAGTCACTTTGGATAAAAGCGTCTGCTAAATGGCATATTATATTATTATATATATATTATATACACTGTAAAAAATATATATATGATTAAGTAACTGGTTCCAACAAGTGCCTTTTTTAGTTTACTCAACTTTTCGGTTAAAGTGTTACCTGAATTTAACATTTTCAGTTGGCCCAAACTTAGCTTCAACTTGAGAAGTCAGGCAAAAATTCTGTCAACATAAAATTATGTGTTTGCTCAACTTGTCTCGTGTTCATTCAACTATTATTTGGGCATCTTAACTAAAAAAGGCTGTGCAACTGGTTATATACACACACACACACACACACACACACACACACACACACACAACAGTGCTTTTAACATACAATGTTTTCAACTAGGATATTTGGCACAGGTTGATATAGATGATTACATTGTGCATGTTCAGTTACACAGTAATTATTATTCAACATGTCCTCACCTGGGATTTGAACTCGCAACCTTTTGGTTCACGGCATGCCGGTCTTCCTGCTATGCCACCATGTTTGTATCAATTATCAGTTAATCTGACTAGTCTCTCTTATTTCAGCAATTCTAGGGTTTTCTGTATAGTTGTATGATTTTGGTGACGCATATTACTCTGTTTGAATGTTACTACTTAATCATTATGATAAATACAATAGTTTTACTTGAGTGTACCTTTAATAGAGCTGATATTTACTTTGAAATGCAAAGTGTAGCAATACAGGTGAAATCAGTCATTGACACAGACATGGTGGTGTAGCAAGAAGATCTGTATGCTGTGAACCAAAAGATTGTGAGTTCATGTTGAATAATAATTACTCTATAAATGAACATTCAGGTGTAATCATGTATGTCAACTTGTGTCAAATACAGTTGAAGTCGGAAGTTTACATACACTTAGGTTGGAGTCAATAAAACTCGTTTTTCAACCACAACACAAATGTCTTGTTAACAAACTATAGTTTTGGCAAGTCGGTTAGGACATCTACTTTGTTCAATTAATATTTCCAAAAATTGTTTACAGAGAGATTATTTCACGTATAATTCACTCTATCACAATTCCAGTGGGTCAGAAGTTTACATACACTAAGTTGACGGTGCCTTTAAACAGCTTGGAAAATTCCAGAAAATTATGTCATGGCATTAGAAGCTTCTGATAGGCTAATTGACATCATTTGAGTCAATTGGAGGTGTACCTGTGGATGTATTTCAAGGCCTACCTTCAAACTCAGTGCCTCTTTGCTTGACATCATGGGAAAATCAAAAGAAATCAGCCAAGACCTCAGAAAAAAATGATAGACCTCCACAAGTCTGGTTCATCCTTGGGAGCAATTTCCAAATGCCTGAAGGTACCACGTTCATCTGTACAAACAATAGTACGTAAGTGTAAACACCATGGGACCACACAGCTGTCATACCGCTCAGGAAGGAGACGCGTTCTGTCTCCTAGAGATGAACGTACTTTGGTGCAAAAAGTACAAATCAATCCCAGAACAACAGCAAAGGACCTTGTGAAGGAGGAAACAGGTAAAAAAGTAGGTATATCCACATTAAAACGAGTCCTATATCGACATAACCTGAAAGGCTGCTCAGCAAGGAAGAAGCCACTGCTCCAAAACCGCCATAAAAAAGCCAGACTACGGTTTGCAACTGCACATGGGGACAAAGATCTTACTTTTTGTAGAAATGTCCTCTGGTCTGATAAAAAAAAATAGAACTGTTTGCCCATAATGACCATCGTTATGTTTGGAGGAAAAAGGGGGATGCTTGCAAGCCGAAGAACACCATCCCAACCGTGAAGCACGGGGGTGGCAGCATCATGCGGTGGGTGTGCTTTGCTGCAGGAGGGACTGGTGCACTTCACAAAATAGATGGCATCATGAGGAAGGAAAATCATGTGGCTATATTGAAGCAACATCTCAAGACTTCAGTCAGGAAGTTAAAGCTTGGTCGCAAATGGGTCAAGCATACTTCCAAAGTTGTGGCAAAATGGCTTAAGGACAACAAAGTCAAGGTATTGGAGTGGCCATTACAAAACCCTGACCTCAATCTGAGTTTAAATGCATTTGGCTAAGGTGTATGTAAACTTCCGACTTCAACTGTATATATAAGTTGAAAACATTGTGTCAAAAGAACCGTCTGTGTGTAAGTAGTTCCACAGCCTTTTTTAGTGAAGATGCCCAAATAATACTTTTCCAGTTGAATGAACATATGAGACATTTAAGTTGACTGAATTTATGCCTAGGTTTTCTCAAGTTGGAGCTTGGGCCAACTAAAAATGTTAAGTTCAGGTAACACTTTGAGCAAAAAATGTAGTAGACTACAAAAGACTGTGGAACCAGTTACTTAATAATAATTATGCTTAACAAAAATATAAACGCAACATGCAACAATTTCAACGATTTTTAATGCGTTTCAGGAAATCAGTCAATTGAAATATATAAATTAGGCCCTAATCTATGGATTTTACATGACTGGACAGGGATGCCTCCATGGGTGGGCCTGGGAGGGCATAGGTCCACCCACTTGGGAGCCAGACCGAACCACTGGGGAGCCAGCCCAGCCAATCAGAATGAGTTTTTCCCCACAAAAGGACTTTATTACAGACAGAAATATCCCCGTCCCCCCCGCAGGTGAAGAAGCCGGATGTGGAGGTCCTGTGCTGGTGTGGTTACACGTGGTCTGAGTTTGTGAAGCCGGGTTGGACATACTGCCAAATTCTCTAAAACAACGTTGGATGTGGCTTATAGTAGAGAAATGAACATTCCATTTTCTGGCAACAGCTCTGGACGACATTCCTGCAGTCAGCATGCCAATTGCACGCTCCCTCAACTTGAGACCTCTGTGGCATTGTATTGTGTGAAAAAACGGCACATTTTAGAGTGGCCTTTTTATTGTCCCAAGCACTTGGTGCACCTGTGTAATGATCATGCTGTTTAATCAGCTTCTTGATATGCCACACCTGTCAGATAGATGGATTATCTTGACAAAGGATAAAATGCTCAATAACTGGGATGTAAACAAATTTGTGCACAAAATTTGAGAGAAAGAAGCTTTTTGTGCGAATGGAACATTTCGGGGATCTTTTATTTCTAATCATAAAACATGGGACCAACACTTTACATGTTGCGTTTATTTTTGTTCAGTGTAGTTGAAACAACTACAATTATTTATTTTTTCAGTGTAACTCATTCCAGAGCAGAGACCAGAACATCTAACATGTTTACCAGCACAGATGGGACCCAGACCTTAAATGCCATAGAGGTTCTGTTGATGTTGATGCGTCTGCTGTTGTGCACATTTCTTTGAGGTTCCCAGGCCTGTTCGACTCAGAGGGCTGGTGAACCATCCATGCAAGTCTGGCAAACATTATTAGTTGTTTGTTCTCTACTTTTTGCCATACTTTAGCAATTCAGTTGCGCTTTAAGGGGAGTAGGAGACCTAGGCATCTAGCATCAAACAGAACCACATCCAATGCAAGTGCAATGGAAATTAAATCAATGAGTAGAACGGGGGAGCGCCAGACTGCTTGGAAAGCCGTACAGCATAGGGCCAATGACACCAACACCATGACTTCACACCGAAAATATTTCACCCCCCTCGGCTGCCCCATCCCTCATCCCCTTGCCCGCTTCCTCAAAGAAGCTGGTAGATGGAAACTGTATAATATTTTTTGATCGATGAAAACAGACCTAAGAAAACACTAGTCAAAAACCGCTTGAATCAACGTTGTTTCCACATTTCAACCAAACAGATCTATGTGATGATGTTGAATCAACATGGAAAAATGATTGGATTTACAAAAAGTAATTAACGTAAGGGCATTTCATATTTTTCTTCGCCCAACTTTTAATCTAAATCCAATGACATGGTGACATTTTGAGGTTGAATTCACTAAAGTTGACAACTCAACCAAATGTAAATCAAAGCTAGACATTGAACTGACGTCTGTGCCCAGAGGGACTATAATGTTAGGGGGCTTTCGGTCTTCTTAAATTGGCATATAGATGATAAGGATCATTGGTCAGACCACGTCATACTTGTTCTCTGTTGGACACAGAGATCACATTAAGTGTGTGTTTGTGTGTGGTATATGTGTGCGCACCTGCACATTCTTGGGGTTTTGTATTTGTGTGCCTGCGCATCTGTGTATGTGTGTGCCAGCTTTTTAACCTTTACAGTGTAGCCAGATTGAATGCTGTTTACTGTAGAGTGCCGTGGGATGCCTTTTATGTCACCATCTGTGGTTGACTGTGATGCTGTGCAAGCTAGCACCCCACTAATCAGGGCTGTGCAGTAGATCTCGTTAATTTACACCTTGTGTGACAAACATGTACTTTCAGTTCATTGATGGAGACGTTCTCAGAGCAGTGACTAAACCTGGCACCTCTGACTACACACTCTGTCAGTCTGTCTGCCAGGCTTCTGTCTTTTTCTGTCTCACTGCTAAAGTCATTTTCCTGTTCCTACTACTGTTGCACGGTATTCCGAAAGTCAGTACTTTTTCGATACTAGAACATGAAAAGCGGTTCGGTACTAGAACTTGTTACTTTCGGTATTTCTGTGAAATGAGTCTGTCTATCAGCGCAGCTGATGTCCACTTATAGCGCAAGAGCATCATGCCTGCTTCACTTACTCATTGCTAGCTCTAGCCTGTCCTGAGGAACCACTGCACTCACTGGGAGTCTGGGTTGCATCACCACTCATGCTGCACAGAAGTTAACACACTTGAATAATGTAACACGGCATTTAGAAATGTTAAACTGTTAATTACTGTTTGCAAAACAATGTCCATTACAGGCTTGAACACTTTATAATGCAAGATACCGGTAGCTTCCAGCTTTGTAGGCTAACTTTCCTTGCTAGCTTACAACTGAAGCTAACATCAATTCACTACCCTAGTACCTCGAAACCATAATGCAAAATATTGTTGAAATCCAAAGCTGATTGTCACCAAAAACTTTATTCATTCTCTTCGTCTCCCCGGCCTCACCTCTCCCAGTCAAGATCATCTTTGCTCTAGCCTCGAACTGACTGTGTGTGTGTGAATACGGTCATGGGTCTTAAAGAGAGAGCGCACTTTTATAAAAGAAGAGATTGCTTCTTCTATGCAAATGTTGTTGATCAGTACAATAAAATAAGTCCCAAATGGAAAGGAAACTGGTGTTCATCTGTAGCCCCATGAAATCAGTCAAAACAAGCTCAATAACGCAATGCATGCACACACTTCTATTGAATATGCATTCACCTGTATTGTGACTAGGCCTAGGCTACATCTTGATTTACCCAGTTTATCAGTAGAGATTTACCATTCAAATAAACGAATACCATTATGTTATGTAGTTAGATTCATTTAATGCATACATTCAAAATTCTAACATTTCTTTAACTGTAATGACATTGAACTCAAAAGATCTGTCTCGATCAAGTGCAATTCTGTGACTTTGGCTAATACGTCTTTTTTGCTGTGTTATCGTTTTGGTATCAAATATTGTATTGAGTATCGTGATACTAAACCTGGTATCGAAGTCAAAATTCTGGTATCGTGACGACAATACTTCCTACTCTGTTAATCTGTTCTTAAGTTCTACATCAAATTTTATTTGTCACATACACGTGTTTAGCAGATGTTATTGCGGGTGTAGCGAAATGCTTGTGCTTCTAGCTCCGACAGTGCAGTAATATCTAACAATTTCACATTATAAACCCAATACACCTCTTGAGGTTTCTCCTATACTGTTTCCAATAACCTACCGTCTCCTAAAGAGGAGACATGTATAGGAGCAGAGTAAAAGAGGAAGTTGAGAAAGAGCAGGGAGTTTGTGGTTGATAGATTGAGAGAGATAAGACATGTCTGATTGGGACGCAACATAATTCAACTCCACTATCTGTGTTTACCGAAACACCTGTGCTTGCTTACGTTGTCTCTTTATTTAACCAAAGCGCCGGGTGGACTTTGCATTTTATCACATTGCAGTGAATTAGGCGGAGAAGACAAATTGTGTTTTGCATGGCTGAATGATAAAGAGATCCCATGTGACACAGCGAGATAAGAGCGTGACGGATTGTGCCTCTCCTCTGGTAAACTCGAAACTGGATTTCTTAGATTGGGCTCTCCTTCAAGCACTATTGAACACTACAACAGTCAAGTCCAAGGGGAATTCCCTGTCCATTCAAACCAAGGAATATCTGCTATTTTTGATAATGATTATAACAATTTGTCTACTGAGCATCAATTTATAACAACCTGCCACTCCCCAAATATATTATTTGACAAGGAAGTAATGACCTGCCCTTGACCTGGCTACTACTAGTTCTGACTCATTTGTCCTCAGCAGTGGAGACAGAAGAAGGGAGGGATCAGAGTGAATGAGCACAGAGACTGTGCCTGCATTGCAAAGTCCAGCAAATATTGCACACTATAGACATAGAATAAGGAGTTTGGTCTCTGGGCCCATGAGCTACCATCTTTCATACACAATTATGAACGTGGCCCAGGTTCTCAGGTTGTAGAAGGACAGACCGAGAGAGGGAGGATGGAGGGATGAGGGGGAGGGTAGCAGAGGGGAACGGGGTGGGGTCCTTGGCATGGCAGTTTGATTTATGGACACCTTTTGAAGTTAGCTCATTCCGGCCACATGCACGGCCTGCGTTCTGAATTTCAGAGTCGGGGCGCTCTCTCAGCGGTATGGAGAGGGGAAAAAAACAACCCGCGGGTTGCTGACCCCCACTGGCTGCACCACTCACATATGCACTTCCTGATTTTGTGGCAATTCATCAGCATGCATTTGGCCTCCGACGCTAAAACAAGTAACGCAGGCTTCTCCAACAGACACGTGACATTCTCTTCTCTCGTATCATATGTGAAGGTCAAGAAAACGAGAGAACGGGAAGGAGGTGGGAGAGAAGGAGAAAGGAGGTGGTCCTTTTTGATGGGTCCGCTGGGGATCGTAAAATTGGGTCAGGAGAGGCGTGTTTCAGCACAAGCCAGCAGTCTTTCCTCTTTCTTCCCTCATGCTGGACTCTGGAAGGATGTTTAGTAACTGTGTGGTTGTGTAAGTTTTGTGTCATTATTCCCTAGTGGCCTGATGCTGATTTTCATGGCCGGTGTGTATAAAAGTTGTCACTTTTCCCGGTTATCTGTCAGCTTCAGTGAAATCACTGTTTGAATGAGCACAGCTTTCATTGGTCTCTTATACCAGTGAGGAGGGTAATTTGGCAGGATTATGCCTATTAAACCCAAGTGCTTCTTATCCGAGTCTGGTCCGCTTTCTGTCTGGACTGATTATCCACTGTGTGCTCTGATGACTATGACCAGGATCTTCCCACTTTGTTTTGAGAGCACATTTACTAAATATATCAAATTGTTTGATCTTATCAGGTTCATTTATGAGTGGAACAGTCGGAATTGTGAATATGAGCAGTAATTACACTCAATGGGATGTCCCCACAAAGAGACTTTGTTTTCATCCCAAATGGCACCCTATTCCCTATATAGTGCCCTACGTTTGACCAGAGCCGTATGTGCCCTTGTCAAAAATAGTGCACTATAGGGAATAGGTTGCCATTTGGGACTCAGCTTTAAACAAACTGCTGGTGTGTGTTTGCAGCTGGTCGCAGCATCTGGTCTTCCTGCAGAAGTCACCCATTGTCCCCCGATTTAAATTTTTGTCTTTGAGCCCTGTATCTTCCCATTTAGCTTTGCAGCGTAAAGAAATGGTGTGTACATGTACGTGTGTGTATGCAAACTTTTGCATGTACTGTATGTTTGTATATGTGGAGCAGTGGCCTGTCTGTGTTTCTTTGTGTACTTGCTTGTCTCTGTGTCAGGCATGTTTATACAGTACGTGTCTGTTTTTCTTTGTGACCGTGTGTGCATGTCGGTGTGTTCGTGTGCACATACAGTACTCGTGTGTGTACTGTGTCTGTGATGGGATCTGTGAGATATCCCAGAGCTATCTCTGTTTGGGGGGGGGGGGACAGGAAGGAGTAACTGGCCCCTGCATTGTCGTTGACCCCACGTCATATAGGGTTGCCGTCGAGCAGGAAAGCAACCCACTTCTGGCCTCCCCTACAAATACCAGAATGAAAGAAATGGTCATTACGTTTTAATGAGTGGAAAATTCTTATTTGAGATGTATCAGACGGGCCAACTGGGGGAATGGGACTCTCGACATAGAAATGTCTGTCTGCCTGCCTGTCGCTCCACCACCATTATCACACCTAGTTATTAGGCCTATTATTCTATTTTTGTACAGTGGATCTTTAGTTCGCTGCTATTAATATGCTTCTGTTACACTGTCCCTTACTGTACAGACATGGATTGACCTGATCCTCAGGTTGCAATCAGGAGTTGCATGAGTTTTGTATATTCGTTTTTATTTTGGGCACCTTAGATCCAGCTGCCAGCTCCTACGCTAACGACATAATGTGGTTTTATCGGGGTAAAAGTAATGAAGTCAGCCCACGAGTCATATACAGTATCCCCTGAAAGTGAAATAGTTAATCTACGAGCATGTGCGTACTCACTTTGTGCATTATTGATCATACAGTACATTAAGTGAGTGAAATAGTCAACATATTTAGCATTGCCACAGCATCACCTCCAGAACGCTGTGTGCTGCCCTCGGTGAACTCCGGGAGGACTAGAAGCGAGGGAAGACGTCACTGCCAAATGTTTTATGGTGCCGGGGAATGAGGGCACTGTTTACATGTTTCCAAGGAGACCTTACTCTGTGAAAAAAAAAAAAAAAGACCTCTGCATATTACTGGAAATTACTTTAACGGTGATTCATCCCAGTCGTTTCCCATTTGGCAGGTTCCCTCAGCATTTTCTGGACATACGTAATGTTTTTTTCCCCTCCAATAAACCCATATTTTCAAGGTCGTGGAGCGAGATAGGGATGGTTAGTTTTTGGTGACAGCAATTTAGTCTTGTGAGTTGCAGAGAACATAGCTAGGGTAGATGAGGTCAGCTTTGGTACTCATTACGAGTGTACTTACTAGCAACGTTATGCAACACTTCTAATAGGACATGTCTCAGATGCCTATACCTGCAAGCCGCAAAGCCTCCAAATAGTCCCTATACAGGTTTGAAATAGAGAGAGCGAGCAATGGGGAAAGAGAGCATTGCCACATTGACCAAGAATCTGGCGTCTTAACCCAAGGGTCAGGTGCCACCATAGCAGTCACGAGTGGCCGTGTGTGTGAGAGGAATAATTGCTTGCAGTTGTGGTGAGCAGCAATTGCGTGTAGCCATCAAAGGGTTCTCAAATTGCTGACTGTGCGGGCTGTGAAACCCTACAACAGCTCCTTGATGCCCTCGCTAACTGTGCTGAGTCGGCAGAATCAGGCGACCACCTGGGAATGGCCAGTTTACAGGAGCGATTTTGGCTCATTGGCGCATGGTCTAGCCTTGGTTTTTGGTTCCTGTGGGTTGGAAATAGCCATGGACCTATAAAAGGCGGCGGGGAGGTAGAGCATGAGGGGATGATGTCAAATCAACTTGCTGATGTATTCATGAACATTGTGCTTACTCTGTATTATGTTAAATGGTCTGTGTAGCATTTGGCTAGCCAACTTTGTGTCGTCAAAGGTTAAGGGAACTACACAGGTAAGACCATTTGGTAAGAAAATACAGAATGTGAAGCGCCATTCAGGTCAGATCCCTAGAAACCAGGAAGGATGGAATTTGCATTGTCCATTACAGACGAAAGGAAATCCATGGCTCTGGAAAGGAAGGATAAGAGGCAGCATAGATCTTTCACCACTGTCTCTGCATGACGGACCGAGCTCTGAGGAATGCCTTTGTACTGTATATCAAGTTCCTGTTGTCCTATCTCAGCCTTGAGACCAGTCCTACTACAGCAGGGGTCTCCAACCTTTCTAGCTACTTTTAAATTATGGAACATGTCGCGAGCACTATTTTGTATTTTCAAGAATTCAGTTTTCTCCGTATTATTTTTCCTGGTTTGGGATTTTTTCAGTTTTTCACTCTCAAAATTACAATTATTCATAGAGAAAACAATGACATTGGATGTTCTAAGTCCATGTCAATGATTAATTCGCATCAGAAGAATTTGAGGGCAAAAAAAAGTTTTTGGTGTGTAATACCCCTTTAATTGTGCATTTTGCGAGAGAGGAATGTGATGGTCTAGTGATGTTTTTACTGCTGCATATATCCAGTGGTGGAAAAAGTACCCAATTGTCATACTTGAGTAAAAGTAAAGATACCTTAATAGAAAATGACTCAAGTAAAAGTCACCCAGTAAAATACTACTTGAGAAAAAGTCTAAAAGTATTTGGTTTTAAATATACTTAAGTATCAAAAGTAAAAGTATAAATCATTTCAAATTCTTTATATTAAGCATACCAGACGGCACAATTGTCGTGTAAAAAAAACCCAAACAATGACGGATAGCCAGGGGCACACTCCAATACTCAGACATAATTTACAAACAAAGCATTTGTGTTTAGTGAGTCCGCCAGATCAGAGGCAGTTGAGATGACCAGGGATGTTCTCTTGATAAGTGTGTGAATTTGACCAATTTTCTGTCCTGTTAAGCATTCAAAATGTAACGAATACTTTTGTGTGTCAGGGAAAATGTAGTAAAAGTAGTCCAAAATTTAAATAGTAAAGTACAGATACCCCAAAAAACTACTTAAGTAGTACTGTATTTTTACTTAAGTACTTTACACCACTGCATATATCATGACAGAATTTGTCAATCAAAAGCCCACCCGATTTATACAAATAATCATGATATAATTCTGCCAGGTAAGCCTACTTTGCAGTTAACATTTAATTTAGAAGGTTTTGGGGATAGTCTTTGTCTACCCAGAAGACAGTTCTCATTATCACTAACTGGTTACATGAAGTGAATGGGAGCCAAACATGCACAGCACACAGACATACAGGGGCAATATTGATGGAACTTAATTGGCAGATATTGTGTTACGTTTGGCTTTTTAAGCCAATTCTGGCTAACTAGGAGTGGGATAATGTAAATGTGGATTTGATTGGTTAGAGCTTGAGGTGTCTGATACTTGTGAGATTTGTTTATGACAGTTTGCGCTGGAACACGTGAAAAATACATGTACTTTCAGAATTGTTTGGCGAGCTACTGATAGGTGGGCTGCGAGCTACCAGCGATCGACCTGTTGAAGACCCCTGTACTACAGCATAAAATGTGTGACTGAATCCATTTCTATGACCTCCAAAGTAGAAAATCACAAATTCCATACCAATATCCAAGTGTCAATAAGGCTCCACAGTTCAAAAATATCTGACAGATTTTGTGTTTTGTTTCTGGGTCCAGACATAACAGCCTTGTGACTGGGGAGGTTGTTGTGTCTGGCTGTAGGTACAAATGAGGGGAGCAGGGAGGGAGGCGAGATGTAAAACACCGGCAGTGAAGATATTGCATAGAAGGACTCCCTCCGTTTCCCCTTCTGCAGATTAGTGTAAACACCATCCTCTCCAGAGACCAGCTAGGCTGACCTGCTGCTGAATCACTCTGTAAGCTAGCCAGAGTGTACTGACCTACTGTAACTGAATATTCAGCTCATACTGCTCTAGTAGGGCAATTCTCCTTTAGGTGGGAGAAATGCAATACTTTTTCAAGGATCAAGCTAGGGCGACGTGCTTTAGTTCTGTTGCAAGCGTTAATTATTAGATGTCCTATTAGAAGTGTTGCATAACGTTGCTACAGCCTTCAACAGATATTCATATTCAAACAATCGACTTCCCATGGTCTCGTCACGTCTGCATTTGCACTTTGCTCCAATGAAGCCTCAGAGGATGATATTGAGCCAAACCCTCCCCTCACTCTGCCAGTGTCTGTAGTATTCAGTAGGGTTCTGTTTTCAAAGAGATGAAAGAGATGCCCTGGCCTATCCCCTGGATCAGAGGGCAAATGATGACAGGCAGCTCAGCCAGGGGGGAGGACAGGACAGTGACGAGAACGATGGGATGGCCATGTTTGGTCATAAATCTGCACGGTGCTGCTGGTCAGTGGGAAATGGGGGAGCAAGGGGACTCCTGGGAATCAGGGCCATGTTTGTTTGTTTGTTCAAGGAGGAATAATATACTCCACCTTCTCATACACAGTCAAACAGTGGCTTCTAAACAGCTCTCACCCCCCCACTCCATATAATACACTCCCTACCCCCATCAATTGCCACTAGGGCCCTAACTGAGAACATTTGCTGTATTGACTGTCAACTACATGCTTGCTGCTTTTTTTCAGACATTTCTTTCTCTCGCCTTAGCATTTATCTATTCTCTTGTTTATAACTTCATAAGCTATCTTTTATTACTATGAATAGCTTTTTATCCTTTTGTTGAAAATGATCTCTATATAGCCTTTTCTCTCAGCTCTTTTGTCTCTGCATTCTTTCACTTCCTGTATTCCCCTTGCAATGCTGACAGTCTTGCCATTATCTTTCCATCAACTAATGTTTCCCACTCAGATCTAGGCCGATATCTTTTCTCGCTTGCTCCCTGTCTTTGTCACTTACTGTACCTCTTGCTTTCTCTTTCTCTCTCTCTCCGTTTTTCCCCTCTGCCCTCTTAACTTTTACCGGCAAATACCAGTGCTGCAGAGAAAGTAAAGAAAGCCCTTCCTGCATTCTCCAGGCACTGACTGTCCAAAACCTCCTTTGGCATGCTGGAGTTGACTGCATACTTCCCCGAATCCAAACCAGATGTGAAATTGTAATGTATGGCAAAGTTTTTTTCTTTCTTTTCAAAGGAAGACAAATGTGGGCCAAAAATGTAGTATTTTGACCATCTACACAGTGATAAGAAAATGAATACAGATTCATTTTCCAAAATCTAAAGCTGTCCTTCATGGTTGGTTGAAAAAGCACTATGATTTAGGATAATTTTTATGTTATTGTTTGTTGTTGGGGGAGCGTTATGGTTAGCTTGGATAGAGACAGTTCGGGGAGGGGGGATATATGACAATTGCATTTCGGACTGTGCTTTACTTCTGAGAGTAGCTATTCATTTTTTCCTCACAATGAGCATGTCCTCTCTTGGCAAGTAAGAATATGGTTTTATCACAAAATGTACTTTTGGGCATTTACAGAAGTCAGTAATAGGCCTACATAAATGACTGATGAGAGCTGTGTTACCTCCTTTTCTGTGGTTTACTGACATTCTCATAAGATGCTCTAAATCACCATGAAACTCCTGTTCAATGTTAAGCCCCATTTTTCCCTTCAGGGCCAGTTAGCATATATCCTCCTCCTCACTGCACAAAGTAAACGCTGTTAACATTCTAGTGGAGGTTTGTGTCCCACGTAGACTTGTCTTTTCCTGGGTTTCCTCTGCCTCTCTTCAAATCTACAAATCACATCTTTCCTCTACACCTGCTTGCTCATTAAAAGCTAAGAGAAGAGACCAATTACAAAGGCCACGGTGACATTCCCTGCCACAGGTACTCATTTGGCCTCCTTTATGTTTACGACACTCGCCCTCATTGGAGCCCTCAGTGTCCTCCCACCACCACACCAGGCTGTGTTTAAATGCTCAGGGACAATGACAGGTTAGGCCTCCTGTGTCTGGTCCTCTGCCCAGCCCTCTTTGGTCAAGTCAAACCCTCCACATAGGAACAGTGTACCCCTTTCTCACTACTGAGCTAAACTAAGCTGAGCTGTACTGGGCCGGCCTGTTTACGCTTCCAGCATAGTTGCTGGAACCATGTGGAAAGGACGATATGAGAAGAGAATATCTGAGCCAGCACAGTATGGCTTGAGTATGCATGATAGTATGAAAAAGGTCAGTAGCGACAAAGCATCTTGGTGCTGTTATTGTAGGGATCACAGAGAATAGCGATGGCCACAGCAGTAGTGTTTTAATGGGTCTGTAAGGGGCTACTGATTGTAGCCTCATGAAATGGGTGAGGAATGAGGATGTTGGTGGGTGGGCCAGGTTGTTCTCGTCTGAAAGTGGGGGAGAAAATAACGTAGAAGTGGCAACTCTTCGGCTGGAGCCTCTGTTTGTTTACCAACGGTGTCCGATCTGTGTCTCCACGCCGAGGCTGGAAGCGTAAACAGCGGAGGCCACAGATTGCACAATGGCTACGCAAGCATCCCAACCCGTGGAAGCTATGGAGTGCTGGGGCGGAGTTGGCCTGTTCCAACCGCACTTAAGGAAATGATGTATTGCTTAACAGGAAATGTTGGTTTGACGAAGGTTTGACCTACCGAAACACATCAGGGTTTAAGATATTGTTCCATTGAAATGCCACCTTAATAAAGGCATTTTAATCATGAAGAGTGTGTGCCTTGTTGGGTACTATTGGAAAGCAGCTAGCTAGGTTCTGTGTCATATTATCCCCATGTGGATCGTCATTCGTCAGTTAGAAGTAGAAAGCGTCTTTGTGTTCTGAGTGTCTGTGTTCATTGGGTTGTTCTAGTGACTATGTGTGTATATAAGCGTAGTGTGGTGTTATCTCGTTTTCATGAGCAATTTCCTCTGCTTCCTCTAAGACTTCATTGGCTCACCCCTTCCTCATAGTTACTGTTGTGTCTTTATCTGATACAGCGAAAGCCAGCAAGAGCAGCTCACAACTAGAGCAGCTCAGAACTAAAAACAGATGTTGCACATGAAATGTATCCCCTAGTTTGACTTTGTTGCTTCATTGTGCCTCTAGCCTCTCTTGTCACCCGACTTGCATAGGCCGAGTTACAGTGGCTTCAGAAAGTATTCATACCCCTAGACTTATTCCGCATGTTGTTGTGTTACAGCCTGAATTCAAAATGGATTAAATCGTGTTTTTTTTTCTCACCTATTTACACACAATACGCCATAATGACAAAGTGAAAACATGTTTAGAATTTCTTTGCAAATGTATTGAAAATGAAATACAGAAATATCTAATTTACATAAGTATTCACACCACTGAATTAGTACTTTGTAGAAGCACCTTTGGCAGCGATGACAACTGTGAGTATTTCTGGGCAAGTCTCTAAGAGCTTTCCACACCTAGATTGTGCAACATTTTCCCATTATTTTAAAAATTCTTCATGCTCTGTCAAATTGGTTGTTGATCATTGCTAGACAACCATTTTCAGGTCTTGCCATAGATTTCCAAGTAAATTTAAGTCAAAACTGTAACTTGGCCACTCAAGAACATTCACTGTCTTGGTAAGCAACTCCAGTGTAGTTTTGGCCTTGTGTTTTAATTTAATTGTGCATTAATCTCCAAGGTTAATTAATCTCCCAGTGTCTGGTGGAAAGCAGACTGAACCAGGTTTTCCTCTAGGATTTTAATAATTTTGCCTGTGCCTAGCTCCATTCCATTTCTTTTTTATCCTGAAAAACTCCCCAGTCCTTAACGGTTACAAGAATACCCATAACACATTTTTTGCAGTATTACTTTAGTGCCTAGTTGCAAACAGGATGCATGTTTTGGAATATCTTATTATTCTGTACAGGCTTTCTTCTTTTCACTGTCAATTAGGTTAGTATTGTGGAGTAATTACAATGTTGTTGATCCATCCTCTGTTTTCTCCTGTCACAGCCATTAATCTGTAACTGTTTTAAAATCACCATTGGCCTCATGGTGAAATCCCTGAGCTGTTTCCTTCCTCTCCAGCAACTGAGTTAGGAAGGACGCCTTTAACTTTGTTGTGACTGGGCATATTGATACACCATCCAAAGTGTAATTAATAACGTCACCATGCTCAAAGGGCTATTCATTGTCTGCTTTTTTTATTTTAACCGTCTACCAATCTTTGCGAGGCATTGGAAAACCTCCCTGGTTTTTGTGGTTGAATGTGTGTTTGAAATTCACTGCTCGACTGAGGGACCTTACAGATAATTGTATGTGTGGGATACAGAGATGAGGTCGTCATTCAAAAATCATGTTAAACACTATTATTGCACACAGAGTGAGTCCATGCATCTTATTATGTGACTTGTTAAGCTCATTTTTACCCCTGAACTTATTTAGGCTTGCCATAACAAAGGGGTACAATGTCTTATTGACTCAAGACATTCCAGCTTTTCATTTTTTATTAATTTGTAAACATTTTGAAAAACATAATTCCACTTTGTAATTATGGGGTATTGTGTGTAGGCCAGTGACAGAAAAAATCTAAATGTTATCAATTTTTTAATCTGTAACACAACAAAATGTGGGAAAAGTCAAGGCGTGTGAGTACTTTCTGAAGGCACTGTAGTTATCTAGCATAAGACTTCAATGACTTGCAGTAGCTAGATCATTGTGTCCCCCAAACCCTAAAAAGGCAGTTGAACCTGACAGCCCGCTGATGTCCTGACGTTAAGGGAAGTGGCCAGGCAAATGTCCAGTCATCTTGGCCTCGTGGTTTTCTCTGTGGAGAGTATAGTCCTTGAGAATCATCAAGAATGTTTAAATCCCAAAGGACACTGACCTTGCCTTGCATTCCTGTTTAAGAGTAAAAGGTTTGTAATCCTTATGACAGTCTAACACAAACATGTTCTGGACCATTAAAATATTGTTGTGTAATTCATGCCATTAACCAAATGGAAAGTCTTATCTAGCAAACACGGCATGATGCGTTGAGTAAAAAAGACCGGGAGAGGTTCCCCGTTTGGCGAAGTTTTGAAATGACATTGCCATTGGACTGTAACACAAATTAACTTTTCTCAAGTGCATTTTTAACATTGTGCTTTATTTTCGATATGCTCAACCGGGCCTTAAATGCCTAAAAATGATATACTCAAGTGTCCATCGCTGTCTTTTCTACCCGTCTCAAAGCCAGCCAAGGAGCTTTACTCTGTCTGGAAGACATCCAGACAGCAGAACTGAGTAGCACAATGTTGTGGTATGTGTTCATCCAAACCCAACATTTCACTTTTCCTCTGCTCTGATTTATGACGTGTCATAGGTTTCAGAGCCAATGCCAAGATTGGATTTCCCTCTAAATGTCACCCTCTTCTTTGCTCTTTCTATCTATTCCATTTGATTTCTAATTAATTTCTCCTCACTCTGTCTCTGCCTTTCTCAGTCCCTCTCATATTCCCAATTCTAGCCAGTTTAGCTAATGCAGCAATTGTCATATTTAATTCCAAAAGCAGGTTAACAGAATAATATTAACTGATACACTACATGACCAAAATTATGCAGACACCCCTTGAAATGAATGGATTCTGCTATTTCGGCCACACCCATTGCTGAAAGGTGTATAAACTCGAGCACACAGCCATGCAATCTCCATAGACAAACAGTGGCAGTAGAATGGCCCGTACTGAAGAGCTCAGTGACTTTCAACATGGGACCGTCATAGGATGCCACCTTTCCAACAAGTCAGTTCGTCAAATTTTTGCCCTGCTAGAGCTGTCCCGGTCAACTGGAAGCCTCTGGAAGCAACGTAAGCACAATAACTGTTCTTCGGGAGCTTAATGAAATGGGTTTCCATGGCCGAGTAGCCACACACAAGCCTAAGATCACCATGCGCAATGCCAAGCATTGGCTGGAGTGGTGTAAAGCTTGCCGCCATTGGACTCTGGAGTAGAGGAAACGTGTTCTCTGGAGTGATGAATCGCGCTTCACCATCTGGCAGTCAGACGGACAAATCTGAGTTTGGCGGATACCAGGAGAACGCTACCTGCCCGAATGCATAGTGCCAACTGTGAAGTTTGGTGGAGGAGGAATAATGGTCTGGGGCTGTTTTTCATGGTTCTGGCTAGGCCCCTTAGTTCCAGTGAAGGGAAATTTTAACGCTACAGAATACAATGACATTCTAGACGATTCTGTGCTTCCAACTTTGTGGCAACAGTTTGGGGAACAGTCCTGTTTCAGCATGACAATGCCCCCGTGCACAAAGCGAGGTCCATACAGAAATGGATTGTCGATCGGTGTGGAAGCACTTGTCTGGCCTGCACAGAGCCCTGACCTCAACCCCATCGAACACGTTTGAGATTAATTGAACGCCGACTGCGAGCCAGGCCTAATCACTCAACTTCAGTGCCCGACCTAACTAATGCGCTTGTGGCTGAATGTAAGCAATTCCCCGCAGCAATGTTCCAACATCTAGTGGAAAGCCTTCCCAGAAGAGTGAAGGCTGTTATAGCAGCAAAGGGGGGACCAACTCCATATTAATGTCCATGATTTTGGAAAGAGATGTTCGACGAGCAGGTGTCCACATACCTTTGGTCATGTAATGTATATGCATTGATGTTTTGATATACACCAATGGTTAGTTCAATGTGTGTAAACTATATTCCTTTGGGCTGCAATAGGAAGCCATCTTTGTTTCCCCTCTACTCCTTCATGTCTTTTGAGATGTTGTGATGTAGGAGAACTATTGGACATCTCAGAGCAGACACCCCCATAGACTCAAAGGGACTAGCTTATCATGCCACCTTCCTGAGGAATGGCCATAGACTGTATCGGAGTACTCTTTGCGCACCAGACTTGTCTGACCTACTGCAGAGCGCTGAGTGGTTAGATAAGTAATGTCCCTAAGGAGGCCATTGGTTAGCTCATGTCTAACACCCAACCACTCCCCAAATTCTGGTAGTCTATCCTTTCTTTTCTCACACTTTAAGATGTCCATTTAAGGCCATTCATGTCCTTTTCTGCATATACGTCCTTGAAAAAAATCAAAAAGCATTCCCAGTCAGTAAAATAGAAGAGGCGTTTTGAAACCGGGAGCACACATTCTTGTCGAAGTTAAAACAGTCGTAGGAGGTAATAATAACAAGGTTTTGTTGCCTTAGCGTTGACCTTGTTTGAATCTCCTTTCCACACTTTGGAAAGGAGACTCAAAGATACAGCAGCATTGATTGTGGTTGGCGTCCGTGTGTGAGGACTGTCTCGTGGGTGTGTGCCTGTGCGTGTGTGTGCATATGTATGTGCTTAATCATAGAGTACACACAGACAAGCAAGAGCTTGAGCTCAACACAGAACACCTGTTGGGTAAAGTACACAGGGCGACGTCGCTGTCTAGTACGTCAAGGGCTCTCCTTGCCATGTTTACATCGGCTCAGCTCCAGCAGCCAAACGCTTACTCACCAACACTCTGATCCACTCCAACAGACTAATCCTCAACACATGAACACAGAAATGGCATAAGTACAGTAGCTATAACATCACATTTTTCAGCCCTTAAGACATGCATGTGTGTTCCCATAAGATTTACACAAATATTAGTAGTGTGCACTCTGGCTATAGATAGTCCTATAATGTACTTTTTATTTTTTTTGTGATCCAATTGACATTTTAGTCATTTAGCAGACGCTCTTATCCAGAGCGACTTACAATTAGTGAGTGCATACATTTTTCATACTGGCCCCACGTGGGAAACGAACCCACAACCCTTGCGTTGCAAGCGCCATGCTCTACCAACTGAGCTACAGGAGGTTGCTTGGTATATTTGGTTGTCTAATAAATATCACCCTTATATCCACCCACACTTGGAAATCCTTTTAGAATAACTTTCTCTGCTTGCCTCTCATCAATGGTATGCCAGTGTCTGTAATTGTGAAAACTTAAACGGTTATATCATAATTTACTTGTGTAGCATACTTTGTGGAAATCGCTACAGTCTCCTCGACAGCCGGGGACCGTCTCTCTCTCATCTGTTGATGTAGCATACTGTCTACTGCTTTGTCTGGCGAATCTGACCGTAGCCAAACAGACGTTTTACAAGCGGGAAGCGGATACTCTCATTGGGCGTTGGGACAGGGGAAGAGTGCTAGAGACTGTTCCCAGCGCGGAGTGCGACGGCCGGCTCGTTTGGAGTGAACCGAAGCGTGAGCAGAGTTTGGGCAGGGGATTAGCGGGCCGTCAGTGGAACCGGACCGAGGACTGGGGTTGGTGTGAGGGAGCCCTAACTAACTCATCTCAAATCACACATCCTGAGTCTGAGCCTGATCAAACGGCATATAGTGCTGACTGAGGTGGCAGCAATGAGTAAACAACTAGCATGGAGCCATAGAGCGAAAGCAATCAGCCTCTATTGTTTTATCTCTATGCATAGAGCGAATCGCATTTCATCGCTAGGGTTCTATCTCTACGCATAGACCTGTATCTGTCTCTGTTGGGTCTCCAATAAGCCCACCAACTCGTCAATCGGGGGGTTTGTGATGACTAGACTAGACCGACCTTGACATTCTCTAGCTATCTCACCGGATGTTCTGGCTGAGAATGAGAGACTTAAACTCCAAACAATGGCCTTGAAAGAGTTAAGGGTGTATTACTACTGGAGTATAAGTAACCTTCCCTACAGTAAGATATCATAAACAGAATTGTTGGTCGTCCTTGGTGGGGGAGGTAGTGCTTTCCTAGAAGTCTCTCTCAGGGGACTGTCACTCACTACTCTGGTGTTTGGGAATGTTATGAGCAGGAAGTGTTTTTTCTTAGTCACTGTGCCCCAAGCACGGAGAATATGGACTTCTTCCGGGAATCCGGGATGCACTGGGAGCAAAGCACTGTGAGAAATAGTCTAGATCGTAGTTCACTGAGTACCACTTCCACCCCCTACAACCTTTCTCTGTCTCTCTCTCTCTCTCTCTGTCTGTCTCTCTCTCTGTCTCTCTCTCTCTCTGTCTCTCTCTCTCTCTCTGTCTCTCTCTCTCTCTCTCTCTCTCTCTCTCTCTCTCTCTCTCTCCCCCCCCAATTCTGCGCAAACAGCAGCCACCTCACCATCTTTTTAGGTGGGTGGTGGTGATTGAAAGGGGGGTTGTCTTGCTTTGTATTCCTGGTTTCTGGGTTCAATCACTTGTGGAGCCCCAGGGTCGTACACTGACGTCATGCTCTCGCTGTGAGAGCCCGGGTCCTGTGGCATCCGGAGTTCATTTACCCGTCAGCGCTGTCCACTCGCCCCTCACGGATTGTTACTCTTGCATTTCAATACTACAAGACGTAAAGTCAAAACAACCCGTTCTGTCCTACCATAATATGTATTTATGTATCGGCATTGGAATATGGACGAGTGGAAAGTTCCCATCCGTAGTTTGGAGTCCTTTCGAGCCACTGGCTGCTACCTAATCTTAACTGATTGCTGGCAGGCAGGTTGTTGTTGCTCAAGCCCTCGTCTCCCCAGGGGCCATAAATACACTTGTAGTTTGGATGTTGGGCCAAAGCTGCCTGGATGGGCCATGCAAGGGGGAAATAAGTGGGCTCCAGTATGCCCTGGATGATCCATTCCAGGTACCGAAAGCTTGTACCCTTGGTTGTTTAGACGTCTCCGATGCAATATTGGTCCAACCTTCACAGAACTAGTGCTTACATCAAACGTAAGTGCTTTCTGGCCATACTCTGAACAACTTGTTTGCAAGCTACTGATACAAATGAACTGGGAAAGGGCAATAAACAGATCCTCCATTTATTTTAGATGAAGGATGATGTCAAAATACAGGCTAACCTTTGCTTTCAGTACCGCATGAGTATGCACATGCCTGGTCTCGTTCGCCTGTTTGGAAAGCAAGGCTAGCACATACCTGGTTCGGCAGATATGTTTTGGTTTGATGGTGCAGCCTACATCTTAGCCTTGTGTCATATGTATAGACAAGTCATCGGCATGAAGCTAGCTAACATTTACTTTGGCACGCTAAAGAAAGTAATAAGTATTGAACCGTGGGGTTGCAAGCTCAAATTCCATCCAATCAACCATGTTCGGTTTAACCAAGGTGGTTGTCAGTGACGCGAGCCCCCAGTTTAATGACTGAAGTGAATAATGGTTGAGTCTCTCAGGTCCTCAGGGGATACAGTGAGGGAAAAAAGTATTTGATCCCCACTCAATCAGAAGGATTTCTGGCTCCCAGGTGTCTTTTATACAGGTAACAAACTGAGATTAGGAGCACACTCTTAAAGGGAGTGCTCATAATCTCAGCTTGTTACCTGTATAAAAGACACCTGTCCACAGAAGCAATCAATCAATCTGATTCCAAACTCTCCACCATGGTCAAGACCAAAGAGCTCTCCAAGGATGTCAGGGACAAGATTGTAGACCTACACAAGGCTGGAATAGGCTACAAGACCATCGCCAAGCAGCTTGGTGAGAAGGTGACAACAGTTGGTGCGATTATTTGCAAATGGAAGAAACACAAAATAACTGTCAATCTCCCTCTGCCTGGGGCTCCATGCAAGATCTCACCTCGTGGAGTTGCAATGATCATGAGAACGGTGAGGAATCAGCCCAGAACTACACAGGAGGATCTTGTCAATGATCTCAAGGCAGCTGGGACCATAGTCACCAAGAAAACAATTGGTAACACACTACGCCGCAAAGGACTGAAATCCTGCAGCGCCCGCAAGGTCCCCCTGCTCAAGAAAGCACATATACAGGGCCGTCTGAAGTTTGCCAATGAACATCTGAAGGATTCAGAGGAGAACTGGGTGAATGTGTTGTGGTCAGATGAGACCAAAATGGAGCTCTTTGGCATCAACTCAACTTGCGTGTTTGGAGGAGGAGGAATGCTGCCTATGACCCCAAGAACACCATCCCCACCGTCAAACATGGAGGTGGAAACATTATGCTTTGGGGGTGTTTTTCTGCTAAGGGGACAGGACAACTTCACCGCATCAAAGGGACGATGGACAGGGCCATGTACAGTCAAATCTTTGGTGAGAACCTCCTTCCCTCAGCCAAGGCATTGAAAATGGGTCGTGGATGGGTATTCCAGCATGACAATGACCCAAAACACACGGCCAAGGCAACAAAGGAGTGGCTCAAGAAGAAGCACATTAAGGTCCTGGAGTGGCCTAGCCAGTCTCCAGACCTTAATCCCATAGAAAATCTGTGGAGGGAGCTGAAGGTTCGAGTTGCCAAACGTCAGCCTCGAAACCTTAATGACTTGGAGAAGATCTGCAAAGAGGAGTGGAACAAAATCCCTCCTGAGATGTGTGCAAACCTGGTGGCCAACTACAAGAAACGTCTGACCTCTGTGATTGCCAGCAAGGGTTTTGCCACCAAGTACTAAGTCATGTTTTGCAGAGGGGTCAAATACTTATTTCCCTCATTAAAATGCAAATCAATTTATAACATTTTTGGCATGTGTTTTTCTGGATTTTTGTTGTTGTTCTTCTGTCTCTCTCTGTTCAAATAAACCTACCATTAAAACTATAGACTGATCATGTCTTTGTCAGTGGGCAAAAGTACAAAATCAACAGGGGATCAAATACTTTTTTCCCTCACTGTAGGTATCAGTTGCCTCAGTTGAAGAGATGTGGTAGGCTAGTGATGTGAACCAGAGGCAGCAGGACTCCCTAACAGTAACGCTCCCTAATTTCTGGCTCTGCTTATTGAAGGGGGAGGAGAGGGGGTTGAAAGTGCCTCTCCAAAATGGGTAAAGGGGTGTCATTTCAGAGAAAACACATCAGTGGGTTATTTATGAACATTAGGAGCAGGTGAGGATATTTTTATCTTGACTCCATCACCCGATTCATTTAAAGCCTTTGTCTCAGGGCAATTCCACATTAACAAAGTGACACTGAGACTCAGATTTCTTAATTTAAAATGTATGTCAAACAAAAACCAATGATTGCAAAGCTAAACAAACCTTACAACCTTACAAGGACTACTTTTAATAATTTCTACTTAAAATTTTACAAAAAACAATTTACTTGAACAGAGCAGTAAATGTGTTTTTGTGGAAAAACTGTGGAATTGCCCCTCACCGAGAGCTGAAACATGATAGTTTAGGTCTGGTGTTGTCTTTGTTCCAGTATCATATGTTGTGGTGATTGCACTATTCGTGTGTGTGTGTGCGTATTAACACAGGCCGCACTAGACCTCCAAAATCTTGATTCATTATTTTATCAGACATTATTATTATTTCTGGGTGGTTGTAGATCGATACCCGGCTGCTTGCTTTGCCAGAGAGCTGTATCACTTATCACAGGGCTTTCCTTCAGCGACGCTGTAATGTTTTGGCAACCTGATACCATTGCCATAATGCACAAACAATATTATTGTGCACTTTGTGTCCTTCAGCTAAGATGTAGTATGCCATCAAACTGCTGTTCCTGTAAAAACTGTATGTATAAATATAACAAACATATAAGAACATCTCATTCCAATATCATGGGCATTAATATGGAGTTGGTCCCCCCTTTCCTGCTATTACAGCCTCCACTCTTCAGGGAAGGCTTTCCACTAGATGTTGGAACATTGCTGCGGGGACTTGCTTACATTCAGCCACAAGAACATTAGTGAGGTCAGGCACTGATGTTGGGCGATTAGGCCTGGCTCGCAGTCGGCGTTCCAATTCATCCCAAAGGTGTTCGATGGGGTTAAGGTCAGGGCTCTGCGCAGGCCAGTCAAGTTCTTCCACACCGATCTCGACAAACCATTTCTGTATGGACCTCGCTTTGTGCACGGAGGCATTGTCATGCTGAAACAGGAAAGGGCCTTCCCCAAACGGGTGCCACAAAGTTGGAAGCACAGAATCGTCTAGAATGTCATTGTATGCTGTAGCATTAAGATTTCCCTTCACTGGAACTAAGGGGCCTGAACCATGAAAAATAACCCCATACAATTATTTTTTACAGTTGGCACTATGCATGGGGTAGGTAGCGTTCTCCTGGTATCCGCCAAACCCAGAAGTCCAATGGCGGCAAGCTTTACACCACTCCAGCTGACGCTTGGCATTGCGCATGGTGATCTTAGGCTTGTGTGCGGCTGCTCAGCCATGGAAACCCATTTCATGAAGCTCCAAACGAACAGTTCTTGTGCTGACGTTGCTTCCAGAGGCAGTTTGGAACTCTGTAGTGAGTGTTGCAACCGAGGTTAGATTACTTTTATGCGCTTCAGCACTTGGCGGTCCCGTTCTGTGAGCTTGTGTGGCCTACTACTTCGCGGCTGAGCCGTTGCTGCTCCTAGATATTTCTACTTCACAATAACAGCACTTACAGTTGACCGGGGCATCTCTAGCAGGGCAGGAATTTTACGAACTGACTTGTTGGAAAGGTGGCATCCTATGACGGTGCCACGTTGAAAGACACTGAGCTCTTCAGTAAAGCCGTTTATATTTTTGTTTTGTTTTTTACCCCCTTTTTCTCCCCAATTTCGTGATATCCAAATACGATCTTGTCTCATCGCTGCAACTCCCCAACGGGCTCGGGAGAGGCGAAGGTCGAGTCATGCATCCTCCGAAACATGACCCGCCAAACCACGCTTCTTAACACCCGCCTGCTTAACCTGGAAGCCAGTCGCACCAATGTGTTGGAGGAAACACCGTTCAACTGACGACCAAAGTCAGCCTGGACAACACTGGGCCAATTGTGCGCCGCCCTATGGTACTCCCGGTCACGGCCGGTTGTGACACAGCCTGGGACCGAACCCGGGTCTGTAGTGACGCCTCAAGCAATGCGATGCAGTGCCTTAGACCGCTGTGCCACTCAGGAGGCGCAGTAAGGCCATTCTATTGCCAATGTTTGTCTATGGAGATTGCATGGCTGTGTGCTCGATTGTATACACCTGTTAGCAATGGGTGTGGCTGAAATTGCCGTATCCACTAATTTGAAGGGGTGTCCACATACTTTTGTATATATAGTGTATGTAGGCCTATGCTGGATTTGTGTTTTCACAAGAGTCAACTGTCATGAGTTTGACATATGAGGGTGGTTACTCTGTGCCACATCTCTCCCTGTTCTCTGCTTCTCTGAATCAGTCTTCACCGCTGTCTCGGTTGGTGGTCCACACAGATCCCCATCTCTTCCCAACATAAATATTTACCTCATAAATATTTGCATTTACCGCTTCATTCCTTTCATCTCAGAGACGGTAGATTTGGAGGGGTTGATAGTGTTACGGAGGAGTGCAAGCAAAGCCCAAAGTGACAGCTCTGTGCAACTCCAGCTCTCTGTGTCTGTCTGTCTGCCTGTCTGTGTGTGCATCTAGCTTTCATCACATAGCAATAAAAGTGAATAGCCGTTTTGAACTACCTCTCATGAAAACCATGTCTCTCTCCATCTCCTGTTCCCTCTCTTTATCCTCTTCCACTCTCCCTGCCTCTCTCGCTCCCTTGAGTGTTAAGTTTTAGTTCAACTTCAGTTCAGTTAAAGGTGAACAGTAGAAAGTGAAAAGAATGACAAACAGCCAGAGAAATGCAAATGACACATTTAACAAACAAAAACACTACAGGTGGCAACGTTAAGTTCACTATGCCAAATTATTTTTTGCTACTGATGTCGTTCCTTTCCAGAGTTCATCTCATCTTCCTCTCTCCACCCCTCATGTCTCTCTCTCCCTGCCTCTCGCCTTCCCTTGCCCTAAGGGTTCATTAAAGGCTCATGTCCATGCGGACACTGTTTTTCTGTTACAGGGATGGAACAAGTCACATTGAGCGACCGGTTCGACTGCGACAACTGCAAGGAGTCCCTGTACGGACGCAAGTACATCCAGGCGGACGGGGGAGAGGGGGACAACCCCTACTGCATCCCCTGTTACGACAGCCTGTTCGCCAACACCTGCGACGAGTGCAAGGAGCTAATCGGCCATGACGCCAGGGTAAGACTTTGATTTTGGATCCACTAGTGGGTCATGTTCATTAGGGCATGCAATTCTAGTTGAGTCATTTCAACACTGCAAACTGTTGTTACATGGTCATGACTGGTAGTTAGGGGTCGTATCTCGTTAATGATGTATTCTGTATGCTAAATGAGGCAGTTGTCTTTCATGGTCTGTATGTGGCAGTGCAAGGTTTAGGCTAATTTAACATGCCATTACAGATGGTTTCCAACCAAGCTCAACTAGCCAGCAGACCATGAGGAAAATGTCTCCTTATTCCCCACAATGAATGCAGTTTTAATCTTTCTTTAATGGAAAACACAAACATGAAGTTGATAATTTGAGACAGGCCTAAGCTGCTACAGGAAGAAGAGGGAGTGGATGGGGTGGGATAAGCGATGAGGCTGCACGCTTGGCTAGCATACACACTGACACACAAACGCACACACACACAGGAGGCCAATGATTTATCATCGACACCCTCAAAGGCAGCAAGCGGACAGTAAATAAAGCCTGTGTTTTTCTTGGACTACACAAACTGTTGCTCGGGAACTCTCACACACACATACACACACACGATTGTATACACTCACACATTCTCTCTCTCTCTCTTCTCTCTCCTCTTTCCCGTCTCCTGTCTCTTCTCTTACCTATCACCTCTCCCCTATTCCCTCTGTTCATAACCAGAAACCCCAGTGTTAGCTTGTGTTGTCCAGGTACTTGCAGTGTCAGGATGACCTGGGAGTCACCAGAGTTGTTTTCATGACAGATCCGGAACACTTTAAATTAGATGTATAATGCACTCTTTTCAGATAATTTACAATACTTGACCATTGAGGTCACAGTGGTTCACTGGTCATTTGAAACAGGTCACCAATGCAATTGTATCCAATGTCCAGGCGTAGCCTATAACTTCTACATTACACCTTCCATTACATTGTGTTGTCTACATTACACTCCTTTCCAGGAAGTCCTAGGAAATTGTGTCTATAAATAGTTTTGGATGAAAGAATAGAATAGTACTTTATTGTCAAATTGCGAAGGTAACCAGTATTTTGACCTACTCCAAACACGCCAAAAAAGCACAGGGTCAGCAACAGTGCATCACTCCTGCAGCAGTTTAGGAGTTAAGTGGCTTGCTCAGTGGCACAACGGTAGTGGATGGTAGCTATGATTCTGATCTCTACTGTTGCCCTTGTTGTATCTCCAGGAGCTGTTCTACGAGGACCGGCACTACCACGAGCACTGTTTCCGTTGTTTCCGCTGTGACCGCTCGCTGGCGGACGAGCCCTTCACCAGCCAGGATGAGGCGCTGCTGTGCAACGACTGCTACTGCAACGAGTTCTCATCCAAGTGTGTGGCCTGCGACAAGACGGTCATGCCAGGTACTGGTGGGAGGCATGGAAACACTATGCATGCAACACTGGAGGCTGGTGGAGGGAGAAATTGCTCATTGTGGGTGTAATGAAATGAATGGAACTTTTCCATTCATTCCTTTCCAGCCATTACAATGAGCCCATCCTCTGATTTTAAAGTGACACCAGCCTCCACTGACATGAACACACTCACTCCTAGCATATATATGGAACATAGGCTACACATACTGTACACTACGCGACACCAGACTGTAATCATGATCTCCCCCACGCCCTTGGAAATTGTTTGTCATTGCGTCACCCTGGCACTGTTCACCATTTGTGTACTGAGTGTTTAAGATGGTCTGAAGATATAGGCTACTGAACATGAAAAGCACAGAGGCTTTGTAGTAAAGCTTGAGATGTAGAGAAAAATCATTGTGACAACAAAACATTTGCACCTAGCCAGAGAAAAAGCGATACAGAGAAAGAGGGGGAGTACGAGAGACTAAGAAGAAGAGAGGGGGAGAAAGAGTTAGCGAGTCAGCGCGGCCGGGGCAGAATGTGACAGTAATTGCCAGTTTGGCTGACTTGCTGTCTCTGAGCCAAATCCCCGTGCCTTGGAGAGCGGCCAAGTATCAGATGATAATGAGATAAGCCCGTAAACTATTTCAGCACCACTGTATCAGCCCAAATGAAAAGTTGTAAAACAGCAAATGATTCCAGGAAGAGTGTGGTGGAGGTGGTGTACCTTTTTTTCTGTGGTTACTTCTCTTTTAGTTTCGGCAGAAATACCCTTTAATCTATTCGGTATGCGTTGATGGTGTTGGATAGCCGAGAACCCTCGTTCAGTAAAGATGGCAGATAGCTAACTTTAAAGATAAATATATCATGGAAAATAATGACATGTTAAGTGCCAACCAGATTGCGTATAGTGTAATATTATTGTCACACTTTATTTGGATAGTCCCATATAGATGATCTACAGATGGTTATACCATCGACAAAGTATCTTTAGTATTACATTTACATTTACATCATTTAGCAGACGCTCTTATCCAGAGCGACTTACAAACTGGTGCATTCAACTTATGATAGCCAGTGGGACAACCACCTTTTGTTTTTCTTGTTATGGGGGGGTAAATGGGTTAGGTTTAGAATAAGGGTTAGGGTAAATGTTAGGGTTAGTGGATAGTTAGTTGAAATGTTGTTGACAGTTATTGAACATCTACTGAACATCTAAAAACCATATACTGTATTGGGAGTTGGGACTCTCCGATTAAAGTGTTTTAATTATTCTGATGTTTTGCTGTCACTAGTGGCTTATTGTCTATGGTGGTTTTGCACTGTCAAGCTTCACTTGGTAAAGCTCAGGTGTCATTTTCCTTAGAACTCCATACCAAACTTAACTCCCCTCAAGAATACCCCCTAAGTCATTTGAATGGAATCCTGGAATCCTCAGAAGCACTCGGTCACCTAGATGGATCTGATAGAACAAGACCTGGGTTCAAAATCTTTCATTATTTTGAGCATTTGCTTTAGCCTGCCTGGAGTACCAGGTGGGCGGGGTTTGCACATTTCTGACTTCTCTATTGGTTCCATTGCAACAGGCAAGTTCAGTCAAGCACAGCTTGAAGTATTTGAGATTGTTTCAAATCGTTTTTGAACTCCGGTCTGGATTGAGCTACAATACTGTCGGTTGCCAGGGATATTCAGCCAGGCGGTGAAGTGTTGTACACTCTTGACAGGGCTTTTTCTTTTTGTTCTCACTCAATTTTCCCTTCATCAAAATATTTCCTCAACAGTGGGACATGCTATTGCTATTATCGCTGTCAACTGAAATTCATCTTCTGACTTGGACCTTCTTTTTTGTTTTTTATGCTTTTCAATATTGTCCTCTACCAAATAAATATCTCCTTCTTTCTCACTTCATTTTTCTCTCCTATCTATCTCTGCCCCCCCCCTCACTCTCTCACTCTCTCTCTCTCTTTCGCTCCCTCTCTTTCGCCCCCTCTCCCTCCACTCCCAGGCACAAGGAAGTTGGAGTATGGTGGCTCCACATGGCACGAGGGCTGTTTTATCTGCCACAGCTGTGAGCAGCCCATCGGCTCCAAGTCCTTCATCCCAGACAAGGATGAACACTACTGCGTGCCCTGCTACGAGGACAAGTTCACCCCGCGCTGCACCCGCTGCAAAAAGGTCAGTGTGGAGCAGTGTGGGAATTTTCCCCAAATTCCCTCTTTTTAATCGGGAGAATTCTATCCCAGCTTATTCCTTATTTCCTGATTCTGGGAACCAAAGGGGTTATGGAGTTGTGTGGCAAAAGCCTTTACAGAGGGTATCCATTCTGTATTATTATTTGTTTTAATCACAAATCTATTGAGTATATTCCATTCTATCATTTTGACTTGTGGTCTTTGACTAACTATGATGACCTTTGACCCTCTCTTCCCTCCAGGCCCTGGCTAAAGGGGGCGTGACATATCGGGATGAGCCGTGGCACAAGGAGTGCTTTGTGTGTACGGGCTGCAAGGTGCAGCTGGCAGGGCAGCACTTCACCTCGCGTGAAGACAGCCCCTACTGCCTCAAGTGCTTCGGCAGCCTATACTCCAAGAAGTGTGAGGCCTGCAGCAAGCCTATCACAGGTAGGGTCAAATGTCATAGACAGCTATTATGATCCAGTAGCAGGGGACAGTTGAGAAAGGCTGTTATAGACACCTTTTTTTCTGAGGATGCAGGTTTACTGAGTAATTGTTGGCCATGTTCCAGACTTCCTACATAGCAGTCGAGCACCAAATCTCACAAAGGATGGATAAGTGTTTAACATGTCAGTAACAGCATCAATATTGCAATCTGATGCCCGACTGCAGATAACATGGCATTCAATCATTAGTTATTTTTACTTGTGGAATGTGGCCATTGATTACACATGTTTATGTATGGGAGGAGACCTCAGTGGCTACTTGCTGTTTGTTAAATAACTATTTAAATGTTTAAAATAACACCTTCCTGTCTTGTCCAGGTTTTGGTGGAGGGAAGTACATCTCGTTTGAGGAGCGCCAGTGGCACCAGCCCTGCTTCACCTGCACAGAGTGCTCTGTCTCTCTGGTGGGGGCGGGCTTCTTCCCCAATGGAGACCAGATCCTGTGTCGCGACTGCAACACCAATAGCAATCTATAAACCCCCCTAACACACACAAACACCGCTTCGCCCCTCTCCTCACACACTCCTGCCTAGGTCAACCCCAGGGCCCCCCCACCACTGCCAAGGCTGTTAACACAGACCCACAGACTGCCTCTCAGGTCATGCCCACACACACACACACACACACCTTGCTCACTAGACCACAGCTCGATCCCTCATCCTCCCCCAGTGCTTTCTGCTGCTTGCTGTCAAATACCAGAGCTAAGCATCAGGCTACTGAAGCACAAACACAGACAGAAATCAGCCAGACTAAGGTTGGTCTAACTTGGCAGAAGCACGTTCTCATTGTTTGCATTACCAAATAGACCTACTTTTCCTTCACCTGTATTGATGGGTGACTTTTAGGTCAGATTATGCTTGGTTTAACAGAGGGAAAAGTATTATCTTTGGACAGAATTGGACCGTTATGAACGATAGCTGAACGATTAACTGATTAGTGGTGTCATTTGATGGATTGCCAATGATCTACCAACCAAAATAATGATTTACCAAAGAAGTAATATCTGCCATCAAATAATTAACTGGTATGGGTGAAAACCATGGGTTTGAATTCACTGAATAATTGAATTCCAGTATCACTACTCCTATGTGCTGTATTTGAGGCTATAGCATTTTAATATGTGAGGATAACATTGACCAACATGCAATTTGTCCATCGAACATTGTTCGAAATCATACTATTTTGATGTAGTTGCTATTGAGAGGGAGATCCACTCCAAGGCTTTCTTTCTCCACACAAAATCTTGACTATGTGGAAAAACTGTTATGTGCCTTTAAAAAATGCCATACATTATATAGTATGTATTATCAAACGAAAGAAATATGCTAACAGCTATGCAAACTACTTGCTAGATTTTGTATGAACGCATCACCACTAATCTATGAAAGCGACACTTTGTAAAGCAGCCACAGGACACTGATATTTACTACATTGTATATATGTTATGCAAGTAAAGTATGCTTGATTGAGTGTTTCAATGCTGATAACTGCAGTTTTGTGCATATGACTGTTCTCCTGTGTCAATTATGTTTCAAAGCAGTATTTGCTGTCATACTTTAGTTGTTACTTACCCTGTAACCGTATTATGATTATTTGAAGATAATAATATGAGAGAAAAATATGTTGCAGTGGTTCGTTTATGCAGCTGTCAAACACTGCTCCAGACAGTTATTGTCTTTATTGTATACCAAAGAATAGGTCCAAGAGATGGAGAAAAATATAGAAATTAAGAGAACGTGAAAAGAAAGATAGCTTGGTGTGCTGGAGAAAACCAATGAAGCCAGTTAAGACGTAAGCAAAATGTTGTCATGTATTTGCACTATGGCTAAAATATTCCCCTTGCTCCCATAATCTGTGCACATACAAACGCAACTCGAGCGTTTAGATATGGTGCAACCCCTAAACCACTCTTTGCCCTTTAACAACTATTGTTGATTTTTTTCCATGTTGACACTTATCTATGTTGTTTTTCATCAAGCGTATTTCCTTTTTTCGCCTTTGTATTTAATCTTTCTGTTACTATCGCTCTTGTTTGATAATGAATGGGCTAGTCCCAAAGAAGCTAAGCTGCATTTCATCAACTAAGTGGTATGCATGTCTTTGTCATTACCAGACATGGGTTCAAATACTATTTTAAATAATTTCAAATACTTTAGTAGGCTTGATTGAGCTTGCCTGGCACAATGGAAACAATAGAATAGTCGCAAAACTGCAAACCCCACCCATTGGCACTTTCGGCAGTCTAAGGCAAAGGCTAAAAGTATTTGAAAGATTTCAAATAGTAATTAAACCCAAATCTGGTCATTACTTATTTGCCTAAAAATTATATTGATTGTTGCTGTTGATGTTGTTTTTATATTATTTAGATTGTCATGTATAGAAACAAATCTAAAAAATATCTTTATTTCATTATTTTGAGCTTTGATGCTGGCAAGTCAGAGTTGGCAAATGTGCTTTTTATGATTCTAAAAAAGATGGAGAAACACGCCATCGGTGTGATGGAAGAGTTCATTCAAATCAGTTAAAAATGTATTCTGTTAAATTGTTAATTTGTATGACCTGTTTATAAAATGTTATAAAAAAAATCTTAATTGAATCTTAAAAATAAAATAAAACATCGAAAACCAGATGTTTTAGACTTAGTTATAGTGAAACACCTAAATTCTGGTCTTAATTTTGACAGTTCGTTGCAAAAGTGATATATTTTGGTCTTTTAGTAGTAAATCTAGCTCTTTTTGCTCCTAGCGGTTCAACTCTACCATTGAAATTGTGACGTAGAGGCACTCTAAGTCATCTCAAGGGAGGGGTTCGGTATGAAATACACTCCCTTCTAGATGTGCTGGTGGTACCACCTCAAGGCTTACTATAAAAGCAGGTGACAGCGCACCTTATTTGGCAATGGTCTTGGTAAGTGGAGTGTGCCAATTATATTTGGCATGATGCTTCCTTATTTATTTATTTTTTACCCCTTTTTCGTGATATCCAATTGGTAGTTAGTCTTGTCCCATCGTTGCAACACCCGTACGGACTCGGGAGAGGCGAAGGTCGAGAGCCATGCATCCTCCGAAACACGACCTTGCCAAGCCGCACTACTTGTTTACACACTGCTCGCTTAACCCGGAAGCCAGCCGCACCAATGTGTCGGAGGAAACATCGTACAACTGTTGACCGTGTCAGCGTGCATGCGCCCGGCCCGCCACAGGAGTAGCTAGAGCGCAATGGGACAAGGACATCCCAGCCGGCCAAACCTTCCCCTAACCCGAACAGTCCGATAAAACATAGTTCAATGATTGTGAGTTCTAATTCCACATGGGCCTGTATTTACAATATTCATCCCGTGCCCACACAATTCTAATTCTGAAACGTGAAAGCATACCTGTGAGATGGGTCACCTTGGTGGTAGTAGTAGTTGTAGGTTTTTATACAGTACCCAAGACCAATCTGTGAGGTTATTTGACCATTGGAAAAAGAGGTACTGCGTAAATACTGCAATGTAGGTTGGATTGAATTGAGGCCCTAGTCTTCATTTTCAAGGTGCTGATTGCACTTTTCTTCGCAACACAATACAGCAATAAATGTGAATCCACATTTCAAAGATTTTTCATGTGCCCAAATGGCAATACACCGCAAGTGGCAATAAAAAAGTACTCGGCACCTTACCATGTCAGCTAACTGTCCAAAGCCATATGTACTTGCGATGCACATTATTTTACTATCAGAGCGTGCCAATGGACTTCTGTTAAGTATACTTTAGTGAAAAAGTGTTGGGATTAGGTACAACTGCATTTACCCACCCCCAAAAGGAATATTTATGAGCAATTCCCCCAACCCACAACTTCTCACCTGAATACATTTATTTTTCTTTTTTTTTTAAGGGGTTGGGCAAAGGCTGAAATTGGGGTTGAGAGTTACCCTAATGTGTGGGTTGATGTTGTGCTAGTGATCTTATACTGTTTACAGTAAGTCATCCAGTTCTGCACTTGTTTGTGTAACTAGCTTTAGACAGTCAATGTATGTAATTCAAATGATATTTTACTGGCAGTATAGTACAGTGGGGAAAAAAAGTATTTAGTCAGCCACCAATTGTGCAAGTTCTCCCACTTAAAAAGATGAGAGAGGCCTGTAATTTTCATCATAGGTACACGTCAACTATGACAGACAAAATGAGGAAAAAATCACATTGTAGGATTTTTAATGAATTTATTTGCAAATTATGGTGGAAAATAAGTATTTGGTCAATAACAAAAGTTTCTCAATACTTTGTTATATACCCTTTGTTGGCAATGACACAGGTCAAACGTTTTCTGTAAGTCTTCACAAGGTTTTCACACACTGTTGCTGGTATTTTGGCCCATTCCTCCATGCAGATCTACTCTAGAGCAGTGATGTTTTGGGGCTGTCGCTGGGCAACACAGACTTTCAACTCCCTCCAAAGATTTTTTATGGGGTTGAGATCTGGAGACTGGCTAGGCCACTCCAGGACCTTGAAATGCTTCTTACGAAGCCACTCCTTCCTTGCCCGGGCGGTGTGTTTGGGATCATTGTCATGCTGAAAGACCCAGCCACGTTTCATCTTCAATGCCCTTGCTGATGGAAGGAGGTTTTCACTCAAAATCTCACGATACATGGCCCCATTCATTCTTTCCTTTACACGAATCAGTCGTCCTGGTGCCTTTGCAGAAAAACAGCCCCAAAGCATGATGTTTCCACCCCCATGCTTCACAGTAGGTATGGTGTTCTTTGGATGCAACTCAGCATTCTTTGTCCTCCAAACACGACGAGTTGAGTTTTTACCAAAAAGTTCTATTTTGGTTTCATCTGACCATATGACATTCTCCCAATCCTCTTCTGGATCATCCAAATGCACTCTAGCAAACTTCAGACGGGCCTGGACATGTACTAGCTTAAGCAGGGGGACACGTCTGGCACTGCAGGATTTGAGTCCCTGGCGGCGTAGTGTGTTACTGATGGTAGGCTTTGTTACTTTGGTCCCAGCTCTCTGCAGGTCATTCACTAGGTCCCCCCCGTGTGGTTCTGGGATTTTTGCTCACCGTTCTTGTGATCATTTTGACCCCACGGGGTGAGATCTTGCGTGGAGCCCCAGATCGAGGGAGATTATCAGTGGTCTTGTATGTCTTCCATTTCCTAATAATTGCTCCCACAGTTGATTTCTTCAAACCAAGCTGCTTACCTATTGCAGATTCAGTCTTCCCAGCCTGGTGCAGGTCTACAATTTTGTTTCTGGTGTCCTTTGACCGCTCTTTGGTCTTGGCCATAGTGGAGTTTGGAGTGTGACTGTTTGAGGTTGTGGACAGGTGTCTTTTATACTGATAACAAGTTCAAACAGGTGCCATTAATACAGCTAACGAGTGGAAGACAGAGGAGCCTCTTAAAGAAGAAGTTACAGGTCTGTGAGAGCCAGAAATCTTGCTTGTTTGTAGGTGACCAAATACTTATTTTCCACCATAATTTGCAAATAAATTCATAAAAAATCCTACAATGTGATTTTCTGGAGAAAAAAAATCTCAATTTGTCTGTCATAGTTGACGTGTACCTATGATGAAAATTACAGGCCTCTCTCATCTTTTTAAGTGGGAGAACTTGCACAATTGGTGGCTGACTAAATACTTTTTTTCCCCACTGTATATGTCCAGATTCCTACTACTTTGTTGGCCAAGGTTCAGTGTAACCCAACTACTGTAAGCCTTTAAGCCTGATTCAGTATATAACAAAAGGGTGTAGGAACTACAAGTCTTTGCTGTAACTGTGTGTGTGTGTGTGTGTGTGTGTGTGTGTGTATGCAACTATGTGTGTATGCGTACGTGCTGTGTATGTGGGTTTATGCTGAGTAGGCCGTTTCATCGCCTTGATAAAGTACACATGCCAATAACAAACAGACCGTCAGATACTCTGTCTCCTGCCGGCATTGGTTCAATGTCTTTCTCCCTCCTCCCGCCTTTCAGATTTTATCACCAAAAAAGGAAATGGAAAACCTCGCTCATGGAAGTGGGGAGGAGGGAGTGAGAGAAAGAGGGAGGATGAGCACATCTGGAGCTGCTCCATGGTAACTTTCACTTGGGGCCAGTTGCACACACATGGCCCCTCAGATTTATGTGAAGATGACTCGGGTAGTGAGGTGAGGGCTGATCGGAGGGGACAGAGCAAGCCCATATGACTGAGCCATCTCACAAACAGATATGAGATGGAGTTGTTTATATGGAAGCTGACCTTAAACATGGTATAGGCTACACAAGACTCTGGGGCTCTAAGAAGTTTGACCATATTTGTAGCGACAAAGTGGTGGGGATGGAATAAAAATAAAAAAAAAGATCTAGCAGGGAATAAAGAAAGATTCAGAGTATTGTGGTAATAGTATATTGTATACCTTGTTCTATAGTGATTGGTCAGCCAACAGCGGTGACTGAAAAGTGGTCCTCAAGTAGACAAATAGCGCTGAGAGGGAGGGCTTATAGCAATGTACATTGGAATTTGTTTGTTATTTTTCTATACAGTATAGCTATTACAGTATATTGGCTCCTCATATGGTATGTTTATATTTGGTTGACTTAGGGCTCTATTCAATCCACAGAAGTTCAGGGTTACAGGCAATGTTAAAGGCAATGTTCCCGCGTTAGCAGAGACAGCATTCACGGTAAACGCTGCATTTAGGTAACTGAACTAAATGACTATCGCCCCGTAGCACTCACTCCTGTCATCATGAAGTGCTTTGAGAGGCTAGTTAAGGATCATATCACCTCCACCTTACCTGACACCCTAGACCCACTTCAATTTGCATACCGCCCCAATAAATCCACAGACGATGCAATCGCTATCGCACTGCACACTGCCCTATCCCATCTGGACAAGAGGAATACCTATGTAAGAATGCTGTTCATTGACTATAGCTCAGCCTTCAACACCATAGTACCCTCCAAGCTCATCATTAAGCTCGGGGCCCTGTGTCTGAACCCCGCCCTGTGCAACTGGGTCCTGGACTTCCTGACGGGCCACCACCAGGTGGTGAAGGTAGGAAACAACACCTTCACTACGCTGATCCTCAACACGGACCCCACAAGGGTGCGTGCTCAGCCCCCTCCTGTACTCCCTGTTCACCCATGACTGTGTGGCCACGCATGCCTCCAACTCAATCATCAAGTTTGCAGACAACACAACAGTAGTAGGCCTGATTACCAACAATGACGAGACAGCCACATGGAGGAGGTGAGGGCCCTGGTGGAGTGGTGTCAGGAAAATAACCTCTCCCTCAACGTCAACAAAACGAAGGATCTCAATCGTGGACTTCAGGAGACAGCAGAGGGAGCATGCCCCTATCCACATCGACGGGACCGCAGTGGAGAAGTTCCTCGACGTGCACATCACTGACAATCTTAAATGGTCCACCCACACAGACAGTGTGGTTGAAGAAATTAAGACAGTGTGGTTGAAGAAATTCAGCTTGGCCCCTAAGACCCTCACAAACTTTTACAGATGCACAATTGAGAGCATCCTGTCAGGCTGTATCACCGCCTGGTACGGCAACTGCACCGCCCACAACCACAGGGCTTTGCAGAGGGTGGTGCGGTCTGGCCAACGCATCACCGGGGGCACACTGCCTGCCCTCCAGGACATTACAGCACCTGGTGTCACAAGAAGGCCAAAACGATCATCAAGGACATCAACCACCCGAGCCACGGCCTGTTCACCCCGCTATCATCCAGAAGGCGAGGTCAGTACAGATGCATCAAAGCTGGGACCGAGAGACTGAAAAACAGCTATCAGACTGATAAATAGCCATCACTAGCCGGCTACCACCCGGTTACTCAACCCTACACCTTAGAGGCTGCTGCCCTATGTACATAGACATGGAATCACTGGTCACTTTAATAATGGAACACCAGTCACCTTAATAATGTTTACACACTGTTTTACTCATTTCATATGTATATACTGTATTCTACTGTATTTTAGTCAATGCCACTCCGACATTGCTTGTCCTAATATTTATATATTTACTAATTCCATTATTTTATTTTAAATTTCTGTGTATTGTTGTGAATTGTTAGATACTACTGCACTGTTGGAGCTAGGAACACAAGCATTTCGCTAAACCCGAAATAACATCTGCTAAATATGTGTATGTGACCAATACACTTTGATTTGATATGTCTGCTTATTTGGAAATTACTTTTACATTTCTATCGCGAAATCTGTAATGCCTCAGCAGTACAGATTGAATAGAGCCCTTAGTGGCCCAAGACTACACACTGTCTGTTGAGTCTCGTGCAGTGTCTCTCAAGCAAAGAATATACAGTCTCAAAATTCCTATAAGTGCTATAAGAGAAACAATCAAACTTATCTCTCACTGGCCTCAAGTTGAAGTAGGGCTGAATTTAGGTCAGTGTCCGGATCCTAAACTTGAGATAGTTGTGCGCAATTGAAATTTCAGGGCAAATAAAATAAAAATACATCCAAAACAGACAGTAAAATAGACTATTGCCATTTAGCAACCATCCAGATGCTTGCAAACAACCTTGGCCTTCCTAATATTGTCTACAGATGTTTTTAGATGGTTCACAGTAGGACACAATGAAACAATTCAGGTTTGGCATCTGTATACTGTAAAGGCCAAGCTCCCCATTAGAAAATGCAATCCTCTGGCAAACATTCGCCATCTTTCATTACCGCACCTATTACATTTACATTTTAGTCATTTAGCAGACACTCTTATCCATAGCAACTTACAGTTAGTGAGTGCATTCATTATTTTTGTATTTTTCATACTGGCCCCCCGTGGGAATCGAACCCACAACCCTGGCGTTGCAAACACCATGCTCTACCAACTGAGCTACATCCCTGCCGGCCATTCCCTCCCCTACCCTGGACGACGCTGGGCCAATTGTGCGCAGCCCCATGGGTCTCCCGGTCGCGGCCGGCTACGACAGAGCCTGGATTCAAACCAGGATCTCTAGTGGCACAGCTAGCACTGCGCCACCGCTACCAACATTAGATGATGTTCAATTAAGAAGGTTTTCTTGGAAATAGAATTCTGGAATTGAATCACAAGGAATGTCTGGTATCTAGCCACAACTGGCAAATGAGAGAACATCACGTACTCTGTCAAGGTTTCTACCACAAACAGGAATTGGGAAGAGCACAAAAACATAATCTCCCGCTCGCCATCGCACTGCACACTGCAGTGGGAGGCCCCGGTGCACAACTGAGCAAGAGGACAAATGCAATAGAGTGTCTAGTTTGAGAAACAGACACCTCACAGGTCCTCAACTGGCAGCTTCATTAAATAGTACCCGCAAAACACCAGTCTCAACGTCAACAGTGAAGAGGCGACTCCGGGATGCACACCTTCTTGGCAGAGTTGCAAAGAAAAAGCCATATCTCAGACTGGCCAATAAAAAGAAAAGATTAAGATGGGCAGTCTGAGATAGTGCTTTTCTGTGAAGGGAGTAGTACACAGCGTTGTACGAGATCTTCAGTTTCTTGGCAATTTCTCGCATGGAATAGCCTCCATTTCTCAGAACAAGAATAGACCGACGGGTTTCAGAAGAAAGTTATTTGTTTCTGGCCATTTTGAGTCTGTAATTGAACCCACAATTCCTGATGCTCCAGATACTCAACTAGTCTCAAGAAGGTTTTATTGCTTATTTAATCAGCACAACAGTTTTGAGCTGTGCTAACATAATTGCAAAAGGGTTTTCTAATAATCAATTAGCCGTTTAAAATGATAAACTTGTATTAGCAAACACAACGTGCCATTGGAACACAGGACTGACGGTTGCTGATAATGGGCCTCTGTACGCCTATGTAGATATTCCATAAAAAATCTGCCGTTTCCAGCTACAATAGCCATTTACAACATTAACAATGTCTACACTGTATTTCTGATCAATTTGATGTTATTTTAATGGTCAAAAAATTGCTTTTCTTTTGAAAACAAGGACATTTTTAAGTGACCCCAAACTTTTGAACGGTAGTGTATATGTATATGTGTGTGTATGTACAGTACCAGTCAAAAGTTTGGACACACCTACTCATTCAAGGGTTTTTCTTTCTTTGTACTATTTTTTACATTGTAGAATAATAGTGAAGACATCAAAACTATGAAATAACACATATGGAATCATGTAGTAACCAAAAAATTGTTAAAGAAATCAAAATATATTTTATATTTGAGATTCTTCAAATAGCCACCCTTTGCCTTGATGACAGCTTTGCACACTCTTGGCATTTTCTCAACCAGCTTCACCTGGAATGCTTTTCCAACAGTCTTGAAGGAGTTCCCACATATGCGGAGCACTTGTTGGCTGCTTTTCCTTCACTCTGCTGTCCGACTCATCCCAAACCATCTCAATTGGGTTGAGGTCGGGGGATTGTGGAGGCCAGGTCATCTGTTGCAGCACTCCATCACTCTCCTTCTTGGTAAAATAGCCCTTACACAGCCTGGAGGTGTGTTGGGTCATTGTCCTGTTCAAGAACAAATGATAGTCCCACTAACCCAAACCAGATGGGATGGCGTATCGCTGCAGAATGCTGTGGTAGCCATGCTGGTTAAGTGTTCCTTGAATTCTAAATAAATCACAGACAGTTTCACCAGCAAAGCACCCCCACACCATAACACCTCCTCCATGCTTTACGGTGGGAACTACACATGCAGAGATCATCCGTTCACTCACACCGTGTCTCACAAAGACACAGCGGTTTGAACCAAAAATCTCCAATTTGGACTCCAGACCAAAGGACACATTTCCATTAATGTCCATTGCTCGTGTTTCTTGGTCCAAGCAGGTCTCTTCTTATTATTGGTGTCCTTTAGTAGTGGTTTCTTTGTAGCAATTCGACCATGAAGGCCTGATTCACACAGTCGCCTCTGAACAGTTGATGTTGAGATGTGTCTGTTACTTGAACTCTGTGAAGCATTTATTTGGGCTGAAATTTCTGAGGCTGGTAACTCTAATGAACTTATCCTCTGCAGCAGAGGTAACTCTGGGTCTTCCATTCATGAGAGCCAGTTTCATCATAGCGCTTGATGTTTTTTGCAACAGTTGAAGAAACTTTCAAAGTTCTTGAAATGTTCTGTATTGACTGACCTTCATGTCTTAAAGTAATGATGGACTGTCGTTTCTCTTTGCTTATTTAAGCTGTTCTTGTCATAATATGGACTTGGTCTTTTACCAAATAGGGCTATCTTCTGTATACCCCCCTACCTTGTCCCAACACAACTGAATGGCTCAAACGCATTAAGAAGGAAAGAAATCCCACAAATTAACTTTTAACAAGGCACACCTGTTAATTGAAATGCACTCCAGGGGGTTTACACAAAGCCAGGCTATTGCTCCACATCTCCAGCTAGGGCACCTCTGGTGTACATGTGAGTTTCATCCCACTAATAATTGTGCTCATCGCACTTCCAGCATGTGGCACAAAATAATTTCCCTGACAATAAAGGGTATAACTGCTTATTATAAAGTCCATAAAAGTAGGAGGGAGGCCTGATTTCACACTAGTTCCAGTGATCCTCAGGCCTTACAGGTCCATAAAGCCAGCAGTATACGGTGATGATAACAGGCTCCATATTGTTCCCACATGGCCATTCCCATTGTCATTATCCTAGACCTAGAGGATAAAGGTTACCAGACCAGTTGACAGAGACAGCAAAACCAAATGACTGGTTGAATAGTGTAATAATCATTGTTTAATAATAGTTTATATATATGCATATGTAAATACAAATGCATAGTGAAGCCTCATACTAGACTTGTAGTGTTTCAACCACTGAAATTGAATGATGAAGTGAGATACCCCCCTCAATTTGGATTTGTTGTAAGTGTAACACCTGGGTAACACAATTGTCATTATTCAGTTAGGTTGATTTGATAAGCCGAAAACATTACCCTACCCAGAAACCTGTCCAGGAATAACAGTTCTGACTCCTAGACACGTTATCTCACTCTCATGATGAATCAGGCCTTTCATCCACTAAATGGACACACTTGAGATTCTGAAAGCAGTTGTCCAACAGAAAATGGAATAAAACAGCTTTATCTTGCAAAGCTGCTGCATTGATGAAACAGGTGGTTTCATGGACGACTGATAAAGTAGAAAGTAGAAACCAAAGTGTGTTGTGCTCAAGAGGAGGGGAGGGAACATAATTAAAGTCACACATGAATTACACAGATCACCATCTACACAGCAGCCATTCTTTGCATATGAATTTGGCTCATTTGAAAGGAGACATTTTCAGAGATGAAAATCACACCATTTGCACTTAGTACTGGAATTGGAGAATTAGTCTACTGGTAGACAGTCACAAGTCAGACATGATCAAAGACGGATAAACCAGTCTTGTTGAGACATTTTGTTCATTTTGTCTGTTCTGAGAATTCACACATACAGACAGTGCTTTTCTTTTTTAGCTCTTAAAGATAACTACCACCAATATTTCTTTCCACAAGCAGACATAAGCCTGATTGCTGTAATGCCATTAGGCTTTAGCCATTAGCCTGGTTAGCTATAGAACTGCTTAGCCAAAACTTTGTTATATTTACCAGACAGAAGCCTGTGAGGTCATGGTCTGTTTCAGGCAGTACTAATGATCAAAGGACAGTGGTTAAGTGTTTGGCTTGTGCTGCCACTGTATTATTAGCTGTGACAACGAATGAACCTTTAAGGCCTACACCTCGACACTGTTAACAAGACGCCATGTGGGGAAAAGTATAGGATCATTGCCATTAAAAAGTATAACCTACTAAGTTCATTGAACAAGTTCCTAAGATCCAAAATGGAGGACAATCATAAACTACAGTCTTCTCATTCCTCATGGACCAGTTGGTCAATAGTGAAGTCTGGTGACGCCTACAGTATCCATATGGCTGTCCTAATATGGACACCGTACTAGTGTCAATTGATGGGACCCCTCTTTCTCCTGTGATACTCGATGACTGACGATGACGTAATCTGAGAACCTCAATCTGTCCAGCCTTTTGCTGCATAGTAACTCCTCGCTTTGCCCCGTGTGAAGTCTGTGCAATGTCTAGACAAGCACACCTAAAGATTAGTCACTGAGATTGTGTTACTAAATGTGTCTGTAATGTGCCCTGAAACAAACCATGAAAATGGAAGCCATAAATTATGCCATGTCATGGCGGCTCCTGATGCTGGGCCAAGGGGAAGGGCCATGGAATGTGGTGAGATGACACCATCACCATCTGATCTGACACACTTGTGTCCCCTGGCAGCACTGAGGCCACCTGCCATTCCTGACCCAGACACAGACAGAGCTATGAGAACAAATGGGATGGGCCATTTCACCCAAGCATTTGAGTCAGCGAATGCTCACACAAGTTTGTAATAAATGCCTATAGACATTGCAATGCCATGATGTCATCAACTACTTGTTTAGATACCAGTAAACAAGATAACATTAGTGTTATCAACTTTTTATTATGTTTTTCGTGTTAATACCAATGCAATAATAATTTAGCAATAATAGCATTATAACCTGTATTGGTTCAGCTGAGATTAGGAATATTACTGAGAAAAGCTGAGCATGCAAGAGAGAAACTTGGATCGCAAAAAGATGACTCGAAGAAACCTCAAAGCTGTCTTCTTACTACCTTTTCCAAAACGAATAATAAATCAGGGTTTGTTTGTCATCATTTTTTTGTACAATCAACCCCAGTCTAACATAATCCTTGTCTCCAATCGAACACAATTCAAAACTGATGTAAGCGTGACTGGAAATGCAAGAGTGTGCAGCCCAGACGGCCCCAGTTATCAGCACTGACAATCCACTATCAGTGGGTGTGGGTGATACGTGGCGAATCAGAAAGCACGTTCTTTCCTTCCACAGAGCTGCTCACCGCTGAGTTGTACTGTGTGCCGTGTGTGTAGCCAAGCCACTGTTCCACTGAGGACAATAAAGAATCCATCAGGACTCGTGGGGAGACGGTAAAGTAAGTTGGATTGTGGGAATCCCTGCATTTGGGGTTGGCACAACCGCTTGTCTGGTCTGCTCTCTGGCTCCTGTCCCTAGCTGCAGTCAACAGTGGTCACCCGGAGGGAGGAGAGAGAGAGAGATTTGGGGTAAGGTGGGGCGGGACGGGACGGGGGCTTGATTTTAAGAATTTGTGTTAGAACAACATTCCTACTGTACTATATCACGAATGCAAGGTTGAAAGGTCTGAAAATGAAAGGCAACAACAAATATTAAACGCAAGGTTGAGTGGCAGTGACAAAACAACGATCTGTGCAAAACAGAGGAACTGGAACTGGTGTTGTACTCAATGAGTGAAAGTCAGACAATAACTATCAATTTAGAAATTGGCTCGTACAATCTGGCGGAAAGGCAAGATTATATACTCCCTCTACACAATGGTGACTTAATTGTACTGTATGCTTACTGGGAGACAAAAGGAGACTGGGAGACACGGTGTATTGTCTGCAGAGTTTAGATGAAATAAAGTCAAAACAGCATAAAATGATTTCCTTTGAGGAGCCTGGTACTAGCTCTGTTTGTGCTTTGCCGACTCCTATGGTCAATGTCATGCCAATGACATACATTTTACGTCATTTAGCAGACGCTCTTATCCAGAGCGACTTACAGTTAGTGAGTGCATACATTATATATATATTTTTTTCATACTGGCCCCCCGTGGGAATCGAACCCACAACCCTGGCGTTGCAAACGCCATGCTCTACCAACATCCCTGCCGGCCATTCCCTCCCCTACCCTGGACGACGCTGGGCCAATTGTGTGCCGCCCCATGGGTCTCCCGGTCGCGGCCGGCTACGACAGAGCCTGCGATGCAGTGCCTTAGACCACTGCGCCACTCGGGAGCAACATAGAAGTTGGCAAGACAGCACTAACAGATCTAGGATCAGGCTAACTTTTGAGAGTTGCCTCAGTGAAACGTGGCACCAGACATGCTCTGTAATGGAGTGGGACAGTTACGGTCTAAAAACAGGGAACGCATTCCAAGGGTTTACTCATCATTCCAAAGAGGCTCTCCCCTGGCCTGTCTTGGGGCTTTGGGTTAGCCTGGGTGTCCTCAGCAGACGTGACTTGACCCCAATGTGTCAGACGATAGGTCTTCTTCCCGGTAATTGTACATTAACTGTATAGCCATGCCTCACTGACCACTGACCAGTAACAGCATGTTTGTTACCAAATAAATTATGTTTGTTACCAAAGATATGAGGACAAGTTTTATAGTGAGTCAGTAACTACACCAAACATGTCTATGTACTGCCAGACTATGTACCGTCTATGAAATCATAATTGTACCACAGCAATAGGAGGACAAGTCAAAGCTACTGTACACTGGAACAAGAGATAGGCCTAGTTGTACAGTGTAGAGTTCGTAACTACATCAAACATGTCTATGTACTGTACCAGCATTGATACATGGATGGAGCAGCAAATGTAGCAACATCCCTAATATTCTGCTATGTAACATGATGCTTCCTGTACTAATATAGCAGTTCCATGTTTCATTATGTACAAACCTCTACATTTGATATACTGTACAAGTACTAGTACTGTAGCACCAAAGACATTAAAATAGCGCTACCAGAGACATTAAAATAGAGCTACCAGAAACATTAAAATAAAGCTACCAGAGACATTAAAATGGAGCTACAGTAAGTCAATGTTTAATTGTATGGCACTCTCGGCCGTGTCTGATGTTGATAGCTCTCGTCTTCTCCATTCACTCCTGTCTGAGGTCAAGGAGTTGGGCTTCCTTGCAGATCCTCGGTTTGGAGTGGGAAGATTCCATACTGTCCCATAATGAGTTCTCTCTGTGGGGAAGACTAGGCCTTGTTTTTCCAGAGGCAGGGATGGATGGATGGATGCAGCCTTGGGTACAGACAGCCAAACCTCCAGACAGAGGCACTTTGTTGTGTCAGTAAATGGCTATATTCAGAGTGGTAACATTGTCCTATCAACAACACTGTCATATTAATTGACAGACAGACTGTCCCATAATGAGTTCTCTCTGTGGGGAAGACTATGCCTTGTTTTTCCAGAGGCAGGGATGGATGGATGGATGGATGCAGCCTTAGGTCCAGACAGCCAAACCTCCAGACAGATGCATCTATTCACCCTGATACTATCATACTAATCATCTACTGTATGTTAATGAGAGTGAGTCACTGCAAAAGGTCCAGTAAACCTCAAAGGATCTGAAAGCATATGGGAACTATAGAATCGAATGAAAAAGCACAACGTAAAATAAATAATTAAGTAAAATCAACCTTGAAGAATGCAAATGTGAAACATATGAGAAGAAGGCGAAACAATTACAAATACTCAGATTCCATAATCAATGTGTTTAAATTACTCATAGACCAGGTGTAGGAGCTTTTAGATAATGGCATCAAAACATTTGAATACAGTTTGAGTAACTGTTCACACGTGTTGCTTTGTTACCGTCCCATCCCACTGCATTTCATACATTATGCAGACTTCTAAGTATGCATTAGCCTGGTCCCAGAGCTGTTTATACTGTCTTGGCAATGTCTATGGTGATTGTCACGCGAGTTGACAAGACCGCACAAACAGATCTGGGACTAGGCTATGTATGCATGATTTTCCAACTAAATGCTCTACACACTAAAAACAAATGTTTCTAATTAGTACCAGATAGGGATTGTTTGGCTTGTAACCATAGCGGAACCCTTTTTGGTGCTATATAGAACCCTTTTTTGAAGGTTCAATAAAGAACCCTACTCATAAGGTTCTAAATGGAACCTGTATGGTGCTGTAAAGAACCCTTTCCTAAGGTTCTATAAAGAACCATTAAAAAGGTTCTATATAGCACAACAAAATGGTTCCGCTATGGTTACAACTCCTTTTTTATGGTTCTTAATAGAACCTTTATAGAGAATGGTTCTATAAAGAACCTTTCTCAATCTGAAAGGTTATTTGTAGATCCTTTTGAAGAACAATACAGAGTTTCTTATTCTGGTCAGCCATATAATGTTGTTAAAATTCTATTGGGGTGTTAATATTGTGTTAACTGACAGTGAACTACCTCTGAACAGCTGGGGGTTCCTGAGGAGAGAATTGAGAACCACTGACTGATTTAGTCAACTGTTTTCAATTGGCAAGGCCATACGCAAGTCTTTTACAAGACACCGTCACTGCTGGCCATAGTCATATATAATTTTCAATGGCATAACACAACACAGTAGATAAACTGGAATGACACTCAGTCACAGTTGCACAAAAAGAGTTGTGAGCAAACCACGCCCCCAAATATTCTAATGAGCCGCCTCCCCTACATTTTAATTATCACCAAAAGAGCAAAACACCCTTTTGTGAACTCAAAGGGTGAATGACTCAAAGGGTTCTTTGAGTCATTATCGTTCCACCTAGAATCATCACCCTTCCCAAAGAACTCTTGAGGAACCCTTCTTTTTTTGTGTGTTTGAGTATTTTTAGCAACACAGTTTGTGACATACAAACCTAACTTTCCTCCTTATCTTGTTTTACAGCCAAATCCCTTTTGCAATGTCTTTGATCTCTTCAGTATTGAGTTTCCTCAGAAAAATGCGTACATCAAATTAAGGCCAGCGAGACTTTGAACATGTTGTTTGTGTTCCAAGAAAACCTGAAGCATCATCAACCTGAAACAATTTTGTGGAGGGTGTTTAATTGGTCTGTGACACATAGGCTACATAATTTTTACTTTAAAGAGAAAGTATTCATTTTTTCCACATTTTGTTGTGTTACAGCCTGAATTTAAAATGGCTTAAATTGAGATTTTGTGTCACTGGCCTACACACAATACCCCATAATGTCAAAGTGCAGTTATGTTTTTAGAAATGTTTACAAATTAATTCAAAATGAAAAACTGAAATGGCTTGAGTCAATAAGTATTCAACCCCTTTGTTATGGCAAGCCTAAATAAGTTCAGGAGTAAAAATGTGCTTAACAAGTAACATAATAAGTTGCATGGACTCACTGTGTGCAATAATAGAGTTTACATTTTGTTTTTGACTACCTCATCTCTGTACCCCACACATACAATTATCTGTAAGGTCCCTCAGTCGAACAGTGAATTTCAAAAACCGATTCAACCACAAAGACCAGGGAGGTTTTCCATTGCCAAAGATACAGGCGTCCTTCCTAACTCAGTTGCTGGAGAGGAAGGAAACCGCTCAGGGATTTCACCATTGGGCCAATGGTGAATTTAGAACAGTTACAGAGTTTAATGCCTGTGATAGGAGAACATTGAGGATGGATCAACAACATTGTAGTTCACAATACTAACCTGAATGACAGAGTGAAAAGAAGGAAGCCTGTAAGGAATAAAAAAATATTCCAAAAATATTCCAAAACATGCAACCTGTTTTCAATAAGACACTAAAGTAAAACTGCCAAAAATGTGGCAAAGAAATTAACTTCATGTCATGAATACAAAGCATTAACACAACACATCACTGAGTACCACTCTTCATGTTTTCAATCATGGTGGTGGCTGCATCATGTTACGGGTATGCTTGTCATCGGCAAAATTAGGGAGTTTTTAGGATAAAAAGAAACGCAATTGAGCTAAGCACAGGCAAAATCCCAGAGGAAAGTTGCTTACCAAGATGACATTAAAATGTTCCTGAGTGAAAATTGTTGTCTGGCAATGATCAACAACCAATTTGACAGAGCTTGAAGTATTTTGAAAAGAATAATGGGCAAATGTTGCACAATCCAGGTGTGGAAAGCTCTTAGAGACTTCCCAGAAAGACTCACAGCTGTAAATGCTGTCAAAGGTGATTCTAACATGTATTGACTCAGGGGTTTGAATAGTTATTTAAAATAAATATTTCTGTATTTCATGTTCAACAAATTTGTTTTCAATTTAGAGAGAAATTCAGGCTGTAACACAACAAAATGTGGAATAAGTCAAGGGGTTTGAATACTCTCTGAAGACTCTATAAGCCTATATCTAATTTGAGGCATGAAAGAACATTAGGTCCAAGAGTAACAGTGTTTCTTTGAGTGCCTGTGTGACACAAATTAAGACATTTTTAATAACCTTTATTTAACCAGGGGAACCCTTTGAGACCAGGGTCTCATTTCCAATGGTGCCCTGAGAACAACAGTTCAAGCAATGTAAGTGTGACGAGTACTGAGGATACGAAGAGGCAGGACGCAGACACAGGAATAAACTATGTAAAGGTTTACTTAATACTGAGCAAGAAAACAACAAAGAGTGAGTACACGACAAGACACTAACAATCACACACAACACAACACTGAACAGTCCAGGGCTATATAGGGGTGGTGATAAGATGATGAGGTGCAGGTGCGCTGGAGTTGATTAGGTTGCATTGGGTTTCCATTCCGGTGTTGCAGAGGTGGTGCACTCAGACCGGTGGCTCAGTAGACCGGCGAATCAGAGCACCGGAGGGGAGCAACGGGAGGACACGTGACAGTAAGCAACAATTCTAGCATGATCACTACACAATTACAGTTACAACATTTCAAATAAATCACGTTACATTCAAAAGGGCATTAGAAACAAATATATAAAATCAATCAAAACAAGTGCAGTTGTCATTGGTCACATTTTTTAAATCAGAGCCCTAAATTCACCTTTTGTGACCAAATAATCAAGTTTTAGAGTGACCTGTAGGACTGAGGAGCACCCGCGGAACCTCTAGAACTAACCAGTCTTGAGAGCAAGTCTTATAGTTGCTAGATTTCCAATTTAGAAGTGGAGGTAGTATGTGAATTTCTGGAGACGTTTTTTACTGTATATACGAATAATAGCCAATTTTGGGCCCTTCTGGTAGTCAGAGACTCCCAGCCAAAATAACTATATGGATATGGAAATTATCACCAGTGATAAAATGCAACGCTGAGTAGTAGAATCTAGAGGTTTTAACACAGAGGCTGTTGCGTGCATGTAGATTGAGTCACCATAGTCAATTACTGGGAGGAGTGTTGCTTGAACAATCTTCCTCCTATTTTCAAAAGTGAGACAGGATTTATTTCTATACAGGAAACCAATTTTTACTCACAACTTTTTAGTCAGCTTATCAATGTGTGTTTTAAAGGACAGCTTATCGTCAATCCAAATACCTAGATACTTATAATGGGGGACTAGCTCAATTTGGGTTCCTCTCAAGGTATAGATATACATGCAGATCTTTAGGATCAATTTTATGAGACCTGGAGAAATCTAGAGGTTTTCAGGGAAACCAACATTATTAATGTAAAAAGTGAACAGACGCACTGTCACGGCTGTACGACACAGAGGAGAGGCCCGTAGACAACACCCCCATTCTCCCGGCCTCCTGCATTGTGGCGCCGGTAGTATGGGCGATGGACGCAGAGCAGACATAGAGCGGGCGTTACGCACAGAGCCATCTCCACCTCAGTGTCCAGCTGGGATGCAGTACGTGCCTGCTCTTGTCCGTGACCGTCTGATCTATTGGGCACACACGTCCCCCTCCTCTGGTCACCCAGGTATCGGTCGTACAGTGCGCTGCCTGACCGGAAAGTACTGGTGGCCTACCTTTGGCTAAGGACGTGAGGGTGTATGTCTACTCCTGCTCGGTGTGCGTCCAGAGTAAGGCACCTAGGCACCTCCCAGCGGGTAAGTTACACACGTCCTGGCCCTGTTTACACACATCTTCAAATGCAAATGAATTACTTAAAAATCATACAATGTGATTTTCTGGATTTTTGTTTTAGATTCCGTCTCTCACAGTTGAAGTGTACCTATGATAAAAATTACAGACCTCTACATGCTTTGTAAGTAGGAATACCTGAAAAATCGGCAGTGTATCAAATACTTGTCCTCCCCACTGTATATGTAGCATAAATTCGAGATGTGTAGTCCACTTGTGTAGTTAGCATGACTGACTTTGTGCTAGCTAGCCAATGTTTAATTACTTCTGCATTATGAAAGGAACTAGACACGGACATGAATGATCATTTGGTAGTTTGTTGTAACCAAGTATTGGTGCTAAACCGTGTGTTATTGGATGCTAGCATGCTAGTTAGCTATGGCGTCATAGGATACGGTGCCCTGAGCGGTTTTCACAGAAGAATACTGTACCAAGTTAGCTAGCTGAATAAACTAAGTTAGTCTATTCCTGGAAACATTGAACTACTGTAGATTACAGCAATTATAATTTCTAAAGTGGAAGTTGGAAGAGTTGTGTTTCAGTGTTTCAGTGAAAGGTTAGTGAGGGAGGCCTCGTTTCTCCAGATGTTTAGTTCATTTCATTCCGATCTCTTGCATTAGTGTAGCCTTTTCTGTAGCTTGTCAACTATGTGTCTGTCTATCCCTGTTCTCTCCTCTCCGCACAGGCCATACAAACACCTCACACCGCGTGGCTGCTGCCTCTCTAACCTGGTGGTCCCTGCACGCACGACCCACGTGGAGTTCCAGGTCTCCGGCAGCCTCTGGAACTGCCGTTCTGCGGCCAACAAGGCAGAGTTCATCTCAGCCTATGCTACCCTCCAGTCCCTCGACTTCTTGGCGCTGACGGAAACATGGATTGCCACAGAAAACACTGCTACTCCTACTGCTCTCTCCTCGTCTGACCATGTGTTCTCGCATACCCCGAGAGCATCTGGTCAGCGGGGCGGTGGCACAGGAATCCTCATCTCTCCCAAGTACTCATCTATCTCCTCATTTGAATACCATGCTGTCACAGTCACTAGCCCATTGAAGCTTAACATCCTTATCATTTATCGCCCTCCAGGTTCCCTTGGAGAGTTCATCAATGAGCTTGACGCCTTGATAAGTTCCTTTCCTGAGGATGGCTCACCCCTCACAGTTCAGGGTGACTTTAACCTCCTTTCGTCTACCTTTGACTCATTTCTCTCTGCCTCCTTCTTTCCACTCCTCTCCTCTTTTGACCTCACCCTCTCACCGTCTCCCCCTACTCACAAGGCAGGCAATACGCTTGACCTCATCTTTACTAGATGCTGTTCTTCTACTAATCTCACTGCAACTCCCCTCCAAGTCTCCGACCACTACTTTGTATCCTTTTCTCTCTCACTCTCCTCCAACACTACTCACTCTGCCCCTACTCAGATGGTAATGCGTCGTCGCGACCTTCGCTCTCTCTCTCCCGCTACTCTCTCCTCTTCCATCCTATCATCTCTTCCCTCTGCTCAATACCCTCCAATCTCCTGATTCTGCCTCCTCAACCCTCCTCTCCTCCCTTTCTGCATCTTTTGACTCTCTATGTCCCCTATCTTCCCGGCCGGCTCGGTCCTCCACTCCTGCTCCGTGGCTTGACGACTCATTGCGAGCTCACAGAACAGGGCTCCGGGCAGCCGAACGGAAATGGAGGAAAACTAGACTCCCTGCCGACCTGTCATCTTTTCACTCCCTCCTCTCTACATTTTCTTCCTCTGTTTCCGCTGCTAAAGCCACTTTCTACCACTCTACATTTCAAGCCTCTGCCTCTAACCCTAGGAAGCTCTTTGCCACCTTCTCCTCCCTGCTGAATCCTCCTCCCCCCTCCCTCTCTGTGGATGACTTCGTCAACCATTTTGAAAAGAAGGTTGACGACATCCGATCCTCATTTATTAAGTCAAATGACACCGCTGGTCCTGCTCACACTGCCCTACCCTATGCTTTGACTTCTTTCTCCCCTCTCTCCAGATGAAATCTTGCGACTTGTGACGGCCGGCCGCCCAACAACCTGCCCGCTTGACCCTATCCCCTCCTCTCTTCTCCAGACCATTTCCGGAGACCTTCTCCCTTACCTCACCTCGCTCATCAACTCATCCTTGACCACTGGCTATGTCCCTTCCGTCTTCAAGAGAGCGAGAGATGCAACCCTTCTCAAAAAACCTACACTCGATCCCTCCAATGTCAACAACTACAGACCAGTATCCCTTCTTTCTTTTCTCTCCAAAACTCTTGAGCGTGCTGTCTTCAGCCAACTCTCTTGTTATCTCTCTCAGAATGACCTTCTTGATCCAAACCAGTCAGGTTTCAAGACTGGTCATTCAACTGAGACTGCTCTTCTCTGTGTCATGGAGGCTCTCCGCACTGCTAAAGCTAACTCTCTCTCCTCTGCTCTCATCCTTCTAGACCTATCTGCTGCCTTTGATACTGTGAACCATCAGATCCTCCTCTCCACCCTCTCCGAGTTGGGCATCTCCGGCGCGGCTCACTCTTGGATTGCGTCCCTACCTCACAGGTCGCTTCTACCAAGTGGCGTGGCGAGAATCTGTCTCCGCACCACGTGCTCTCACCACTGGTGTCCCCCAGGGCTCAGTTCTAGGCCCTCTCCTATTCTCTCTATACACCAAGTCACTTGGCTCTGTCATATCCTCACATGGTCTCTCCTATCATTGCTACGCAGACGACACACAATTAATCTTCTCCTTTCCCCCTTCTGATAACCAGGTGGCGAATCGCATCTCTGCATGTCTGGCAGACATATCAGTGTGGATGACGGATCACCACCTCAAGCTGAACCTCGGCTACAAGACCATGGTGCTTGCCTACGGAGCTGTGAGGGGAACGGCACCTCCGTACCTTCAGGCTCTGATCAGTCCCTACACCCAAACGAGGGCATTGCGTTCATCCACCTCTGGCCTGCTGGCCCCTCTACCTCTGCGGAAGCACAGTTCCCGCTCAGCCCAGTCAAAACTGTTCGCTGCTCTGGCACCCCAATGGTGGACCAAGCTCCCTCACGACGCAAGGACAGCGGAGTCACTCACCACCTTCCGGAGACACAATCACCTTCCAAGGTCTGGGGAGAGGTTGTGTTTTCTCTAGCAGGAGGTAAGCTTGGCTTCTTATATGATGTTGAGTAAAGCTTAAACCATGTATTTAGATTGTAGGTAGGTATTGTAGTCAGGTATTATAGGTAGTTTACTTAGGTAGTTATTGTAGGTTATTGTAGGTTATTGTAGGTAATTATTGTAGGTAAGTATTGTATTCGGCGGACCCCGCGAAACACGAGTGCTAGCTAACCCACTACTTGGACCAACAAAGCTAGCTAGCTAGCGGGTAGCTACTGGTAACTTTTAGCAACTGTGGTTAGTTGTTTCCAATGTTATTTCACGCTTAAGAGTACCTGTAATTGAGCCAGCTAGCTACCTACCATCAGCTGTTTTTCTAACCTCATTATCCGAGGCATTAACGTTAGGTGGTTGGTAGCTGCTGTACTTAATTACAGCTACTGATTGCAGTCTGCCACCCAGTTAGCTGGCGTTGGGTAAGTTTGGCTTTATACATAGCTTGGGCTTTGTCGAGTAAGGCTTAAACTATGTATTTAGATTGTAGTTAGGTATTATAGGTAGGCATCGTGGGCTGTATATTATTAGGTATTATAGGTAGGCATCGTGGGCTGTTGTGGGTAGTTGTTGTATGTAGTTATTGTAGGTTACTTTTGTATTCGGCGGTGCCGGGTGTAGCACGAGCTAGCTAGCTAACTCACCTCCTGGACTAGCTGGCTAGTAGCTATTAGCAACAGTAGCAACTAAATACAATATCCTTTTAGCCAGCCACATTCGTTCGCAGCGACGCCGCTTTTTCAAACAAAGTCAACACAGCAGCCATTGCTAGCTAGCCAACACTACCAGCTGGCTGTACTGTGGTAGCTAAATACAATATCTTTGTGCTAGCTAGCCAACGTTTAATCATTGCTGCGTTATGAAAGAACTAGACACGGACACGAATTATCTGTTTAGTGTGTTAACACACTATTGGTAGTTTGTTGTAACCAAGTATTGGTGCTAAACTGTGTGTTATTGGATGCTAGCATGCTAGTTAGCTATGGCGTCATAGTTAGCTAGCTGAATAAAGTAAGTTGAGTCTAGTCCTTGAAACATTGAACCGCTGTAGCTTACAACAATTCTAATTTCTAAAGTGGAAGTTGGGAGAGTTTTATTCGGGTGGTTCAGTGAAACAATTATAGTTTCTGAGGTGGAAGTTGGGAGAGTTATATTTTTTTGGTGAGGGGAGGCCTTGCTCTCTCCTTTCCCAGATGTTTAGTTCATTTCATTCCGATCTCCTCTGCATTATTGTAGCCATCTGCTACAGCCTGTCAACTATGCCTCTGCCTATCCCTGTTCTCTCCTCTCCGCACAGGCTACACAAACGCCTCACACCGCGTGGCTGCTGCCTCTCTAACCTGGTGGTCCCTGCACGCACCACACACCTGGAGTTCCAGGTCTCAGGCAGCCTCTGGAACTGCCGTTCTGCTGCCAACAAGGCTGACTTCATCCCAGCCTATGCTACCCTCCAGTCCCTCGACTTCCTGGCGCTGACGGAAACATGGATTACCACTGAAAACACTGCTACTCCTACTGCTCTCTCCTCGTCTGACCATGTGTTCTCGCATACCCCGAGAGCATCTGGTCAGAGGGGTGGTGGCACAGGAATCCTCATCTCTCCCAAGTGGTCATTCTCAATTTTCCCCCTAACCCATCTGTCTATCTCCTCATTTGAATTCCACGCTGTCACAGTCACTAGCCCATTTAAGCTTAATATCCTTGTCATCTATCGCCCTCCAGGTTCCCTTGGAGAGTTCATCAATGAGCTTGACGCCTTGATAAGTTCCTTTCCTGAGGATGGCTCACCCTTCACAGTTTTGGGGGATTTCAACCTCCCTACGTCTACATTTGACTCATTTCTCTCTGCCTCATTCTTTCCACTCCTCTCCTCTTTTGACCTCACCCTCTCACCGTCCCCCCCTACTCACAAGGCAGGCAATACGCTTGACTTCATCTTTACTAGATGTTGCTCTTCTACTAATCTCAATGGGGGACTAGCTCAATTTGGGTTCCTCTCAAGGTATAGATATACATGCAGATCTTTAGGATCAATTTTATGAGACCTGGAGAAATCTAGAGGTTTTCAGGGAAACCAACATTATTAATGTAAAAAGTGAACAGACGCACTGTCACGGCTGTACGACACAGAGGAGAGGCCCGTAGACAACACCCCCATTCTCCCGGCCTCCTGCATTGTGGCGCCGGTAGTATGGGCGATGGACGCAGAGCAGACATAGAGCGGGCGTTACGCACAGAGCCATCTCCACCTCAGTGTCCAGCTGGGATGCAGTACGTGCCTGCTCTTGTCCGTGACCGTCTGATCTATTGGGCACACACGTCCCCCCTCCTCTGGTCACCCAGGTATCGGTCGTACAGTGCGCTGCCTGACCGGAAAGTACTGGTGGCCTACCTTTGGCTAAGGACGTGAGGGTGTATGTCTACTCCTGCTCGGTGTGCGTCCAGAGTAAGGCACCTAGGCACCTCCCAGCGGGTAAGTTACACACGTCCTGGCCCTGTTTACACACATCTTCAAATGCAAATGAATTACTTAAAAATCATACAATGTGATTTTCTGGATTTTTGTTTTAGATTCCGTCTCTCACAGTTGAAGTGTACCTATGATAAAAATTACAGACCTCTACATGCTTTGTAAGTAGGAATACCTGAAAAATCGGCAGTGTATCAAATACTTGTCCTCCCCACTGTATATGTAGCATAAATTCGAGATGTGTAGTCCACTTGTGTAGTTAGCATGACTGACTTTGTGCTAGCTAGCCAATGTTTAATTACTTCTGCATTATGAAAGGAACTAGACACGGACATGAATGATCATTTGGTAGTTTGTTGTAACCAAGTATTGGTGCTAAACCGTGTGTTATTGGATGCTAGCATGCTAGTTAGCTATGGCGTCATAGGATACGGTGCCCTGAGCGGTTTTCACAGAAGAATACTGTACCAAGTTAGCTAGCTGAATAAACTAAGTTAGTCTATTCCTGGAAACATTGAACTACTGTAGATTACAGCAATTATAATTTCTAAAGTGGAAGTTGGAAGAGTTGTGTTTCAGTGTTTCAGTGAAAGGTTAGTGAGGGAGGCCTCGTTTCTCCAGATGTTTAGTTCATTTCATTCCGATCTCTTGCATTAGTGTAGCCTTTTCTGTAGCTTGTCAACTATGTGTCTGTCTATCCCTGTTCTCTCCTCTCCGCACAGGCCATACAAACACCTCACACCGCGTGGCTGCTGCCTCTCTAACCTGGTGGTCCCTGCACGCACGACCCACGTGGAGTTCCAGGTCTCCGGCAGCCTCTGGAACTGCCGTTCTGCGGCCAACAAGGCAGAGTTCATCTCAGCCTATGCTACCCTCCAGTCCCTCGACTTCTTGGCGCTGACGGAAACATGGATTGCCACAGAAAACACTGCTACTCCTACTGCTCTCTCCTCGTCTGACCATGTGTTCTCGCATACCCCGAGAGCATCTGGTCAGCGGGGCGGTGGCACAGGAATCCTCATCTCTCCCAAGTACTCATCTATCTCCTCATTTGAATACCATGCTGTCACAGTCACTAGCCCATTGAAGCTTAACATCCTTATCATTTATCGCCCTCCAGGTTCCCTTGGAGAGTTCATCAATGAGCTTGACGCCTTGATAAGTTCCTTTCCTGAGGATGGCTCACCCCTCACAGTTCAGGGTGACTTTAACCTCCTTTCGTCTACCTTTGACTCATTTCTCTCTGCCTCCTTCTTTCCACTCCTCTCCTCTTTTGACCTCACCCTCTCACCGTCTCCCCCTACTCACAAGGCAGGCAATACGCTTGACCTCATCTTTACTAGATGCTGTTCTTCTACTAATCTCACTGCAACTCCCCTCCAAGTCTCCGACCACTACTTTGTATCCTTTTCTCTCTCACTCTCCTCCAACACTACTCACTCTGCCCCTACTCAGATGGTAATGCGTCGTCGCGACCTTCGCTCTCTCTCTCCCGCTACTCTCTCCTCTTCCATCCTATCATCTCTTCCCTCTGCTCAATACCCTCCAATCTCCTGATTCTGCCTCCTCAACCCTCCTCTCCTCCCTTTCTGCATCTTTTGACTCTCTATGTCCCCTATCTTCCCGGCCGGCTCGGTCCTCCACTCCTGCTCCGTGGCTTGACGACTCATTGCGAGCTCACAGAACAGGGCTCCGGGCAGCCGAACGGAAATGGAGGAAAACTAGACTCCCTGCCGACCTGTCATCTTTTCACTCCCTCCTCTCTACATTTTCTTCCTCTGTTTCGCTGCTAAAGCCACTTTCTACCACTCTACATTTCAAGCCTCTGCCTCTAACCCTAGGAAGCTCTTTGCCACCTTCTCCTCCCTGCTGAATCCTCCTCCCCCCTCCCTCTCTGTGGATGACTTCGTCAACCATTTTGAAAAGAAGGTTGACGACATCCGATCCTCATTTATTAAGTCAAATGACACCGCTGGTCCTGCTCACACTGCCCTACCCTATGCTTTGACTTCTTTCTCCCTCTCTCTCCAGATGAAATCTTGCGACTTGTGACGGCCGGCCGCCCAACAACCTGCCCGCTTGACCCTATCCCCTCCTCTCTTCTCCAGACCATTTCCGGAGACCTTCTCCCTTACCTCACCTCGCTCATCAACTCATCCTTGACCACTGGCTATGTCCCTTCCGTCTTCAAGAGAGCGAGAGATGCAACCCTTCTCAAAAAACCTACACTCGATCCCTCCAATGTCAACAACTACAGACCAGTATCCCTTCTTTCTTTTCTCTCCAAAACTCTTGAGCGTGCTGTCTTCAGCCAACTCTCTTGTTATCTCTCTCAGAATGACCTTCTTGATCCAAACCAGTCAGGTTTCAAGACTGGTCATTCAACTGAGACTGCTCTTCTCTGTGTCATGGAGGCTCTCCGCACTGCTAAAGCTAACTCTCTCTCCTCTGCTCTCATCCTTCTAGACCTATCTGCTGCCTTTGATACTGTGAACCATCAGATCCTCCTCTCCACCCTCTCCGAGTTGGGCATCTCCGGCGCGGCTCACTCTTGGATTGCGTCCTACCTCACAGGTCGCTTCTACCAAGTGGCGTGGCGAGAATCTGTCTCCGCACCACGTGCTCTCACCACTGGTGTCCCCAGGGCTCAGTTCTAGGCCCTCTCCTATTCTCTCTATACACCAAGTCACTTGGCTCTGTCATATCCTCACATGGTCTCTCCTATCATTGCTACGCAGACGACACACAATTAATCTTCTCCTTTCCCCCTTCTGATAACCAGGTGGCGAATCGCATCTCTGCATGTCTGGCAGACATATCAGTGTGGATGACGGATCACCACCTCAAGCTGAACCTCGGCTACAAGACCATGGTGCTTGCCTACGGAGCTGTGAGGGGAACGGCACCTCCGTACCTTCAGGCTCTGATCAGTCCCTACACCCAAACGAGGGCATTGCGTTCATCCACCTCTGGCCTGCTGGCCCCCTACCTCTGCGGAAGCACAGTTACCGCTCAGCCCAGTCAAAACTGTTCGCTGCTCTGGCACCCCAATGGTGGACCAAGCTCCCTCACGACGCAAGGACAGCGGAGTCACTCACCACCTTCCGGAGACACAATCACCTTCCAAGGTCTGGGGAGAGGTTGTGTTTTCTCTAGCAGGAGGTAAGCTTGGCTTCTTATATGATGTTGAGTAAAGCTTAAACCATGTATTTAGATTGTAGGTAGGTATTGTAGTCAGCTATTATAGGTAGTTTACTTAGGTAGTTATTGTAGGTTATTGTAGGTTATTGTAGGTAATTATTGTAGGTAAGTATTGTATTCGGCGGACCCCGGCGAAACACGAGTGCTAGCTAACCCACTACTTGGACCAACAAAGCTAGCTAGCTAGCGGGTAGCTACTGGTAACTTTTAGCAACTGTGGTTAGTTGTTTCCAATGTTATTTCACGCTTAAGAGTACCTGTAATTGAGCCAGCTAGCTACCTACCATCAGCTGTTTTTCTAACCTCATTATCCGAGGCATTAACGTTAGGTGGTTGGTAGCTGCTGTACTTAATTACAGCTACTGATTGCAGTCTGCCACCCAGTTAGCTGGCGTTGGGTAAGTTTGGCTTTATACATAGCTTGGGCTTTGTCGAGTAAGGCTTAAACTATGTATTTAGATTGTAGTTAGGTATTATAGGTAGGCATCGTGGGCTGTATATTATTAGGTATTATAGGTAGGCATCGTGGGCTGTTGTGGGTAGTTGTTGTATGTAGTTATTGTAGGTTACTTTTGTATTCGGCGGTGCCGGGTGTAGCACGAAGCTAGCTAGCTAACTCACCTCCTGGACTAGCTGGCTAGTAGCTATTAGCAACAGTAGCAACTAAATACAATATCCTTTTAGCCAGCCACATTCGTTCGCAGCGACGCCGTTTTTCAAACAAAGTCAACACAGCAGCCATTGCTAGCTAGCCAACACTACCAGCTGGCTGTACTGTGGTAGCTAAATACAATATCTTTGTGCTAGCTAGCCAACGTTTAATCATTGCTGCGTTATGAAAGAACTAGACACGGACACAAATTATCTGTTTAGTGTGTTAACACACTATTGGTAGTTTGTTGTAACCAAGTATTGGTGCTAAACTGTGTGTTATTGGATGCTAGCATGCTAGTTAGCTATGGCGTCATAGTTAGCTAGCTGAATAAAGTAAGTTGAGTCTAGTCCTTGAAACATTGAACCGCTGTAGCTTACAACAATTCTAATTTCTAAAGTGGAAGTTGGGAGAGTTTTATTCGGGTGGTTCAGTGAAACAATTATAGTTTCTGAGGTGGAAGTTGGGAGAGTTATATTTTTTTGGTGAGGGAGGCCTTGCTCTCTCCTTTCCCAGATGTTTAGTTCATTTCATTCCGATCTCCTCTGCATTATTGTAGCCATCTGCTACAGCCTGTCAACTATGCCTCTGCCTATCCCTGTTCTCTCCTCTCCGCACAGGCTACACAAACGCCTCACACCGCGTGGCTGCTGCCTCTCTAACCTGGTGGTCCCTGCACGCACCACACACCTGGAGTTCCAGGTCTCAGGCAGCCTCTGGAACTGCCGTTCTGCTGCCAACAAGGCTGACTTCATCCCAGCCTATGCTACCCTCCAGTCCCTCGACTTCCTGGCGCTGACGGAAACATGGATTACCACTGAAAACACTGCTACTCCTACTGCTCTCTCCTCGTCTGACCATGTGTTCTCGCATACCCCGAGAGCATCTGGTCAGAGGGGTGGTGGCACAGGAATCCTCATCTCTCCCAAGTGGTCATTCTCAATTTTCCCCCTAACCCATCTGTCTATCTCCTCATTTGAATTCCACGCTGTCACAGTCACTAGCCCATTTAAGCTTAATATCCTTGTCATCTATCGCCCTCCAGGTTCCCTTGGAGAGTTCATCAATGAGCTTGACGCCTTGATAAGTTCCTTTCCTGAGGATGGCTCACCCTTCACAGTTTTGGGGGATTTCAACCTCCCTACGTCTACATTTGACTCATTTCTCTCTGCCTCATTCTTTCCACTCCTCTCCTCTTTTGACCTCACCCTCTCACCGTCCCCCCCTACTCACAAGGCAGGCAATACGCTTGACTTCATCTTTACTAGATGTTGCTCTTCTACTAATCTCAATGGGGGACTAGCTCAATTTGGGTTCCTCTCAAGGTATAGATATACATGCAGATCTTTAGGATCAATTTTATGAGACCTGGAGAAATCTAGAGGTTTTCAGGGAAACCAACATTATTAATGTAAAAAAGTGAACAGACGCACTGTCACGGCTGTACGACACAGAGGAGAGGCCCGTAGACAACACCCCCATTCTCCCGGCCTCCTGCATTGTGGCGCCGGTAGTATGGGCGATGGACGCAGAGCAGACATAGAGCGGGCGTTACGCACAGAGCCATCTCCACCTCAGTGTCCAGCTGGGATGCAGTACGTGCCTGCTCTTGTCCGTGACCGTCTGATCTATTGGGCACACACGTCCCCCTCCTCTGGTCACCCAGGTATCGGTCGTACAGTGCGCTGCCTGACCGGAAAGTACTGGTGGCCTACCTTTGGCTAAGGACGTGAGGGTGTATGTCTACTCCTGCTCGGTGTGCGTCCCAGAGTAAGGCACCTAGGCACCTCCCAGCGGGTAAGTTACACACGTCCTGGCCCTGTTTACACACATCTTCAAATGCAAATGAATTACTTAAAAATCATACAATGTGATTTTCTGGATTTTTGTTTTAGATTCCGTCTCTCACAGTTGAAGTGTACCTATGATAAAAATTACAGACCTCTACATGCTTTGTAAGTAGGAATACCTGAAAAATCGGCAGTGTATCAAATACTTGTCCTCCCCACTGTATATGTAGCATAAATTCGAGATGTGTAGTCCACTTGTGTAGTTAGCATGACTGACTTTGTGCTAGCTAGCCAATGTTTAATTACTTCTGCATTATGAAAGGAACTAGACACGGACATGAATGATCATTTGGTAGTTTGTTGTAACCAAGTATTGGTGCTAAACCGTGTGTTATTGGATGCTAACATGCTAGTTAGCTATGGCGTCATAGGATACGGTGCCCTGAGCGGTTTTCACAGAAGAATACTGTACCAAGTTAGCTAGCTGAATAAACTAAGTTAGTCTATTCCTGGAAACATTGAACTACTGTAGATTACAGCAATTATAATTTCTAAAGTGGAAGTTGGAAGAGTTGTGTTTCAGTGTTTCAGTGAAAGGTTAGTGAGGGAGGCCTCGTTTCTCCAGATGTTTAGTTCATTTCATTCCGATCTCTTGCATTATTGTAGCCATCTGCTACAGCCTGTCAACTATGCCTCTGCCTATCCCTGTTCTCTCCTCTCCGCACAGGCTACACAAACGCCTCACACCGCGTGGCTGCTGCCTCTCTAACCTGGTGGTCCCTGCACGCACCACACACCTGGAGTTCCAGGTCTCAGGCAGCCTCTGGAACTGCCGTTCTGCTGCCAACAAGGCTGACTTCATCCCAGCCTATGCTACCCTCCAGTCCCTCGACTTCCTGGCGCTGACGGAAACATGGATTACCACTGAAAACACTGCTACTCCTACTGCTCTCTCCTCGTCTGACCATGTGTTCTCGCATACCCCGAGAGCATCTGGTCAGAGGGGTGGTGGCACAGGAATCCTCATCTCTCCCAAGTGGTCATTCTCAATTTTCCCCTAACCCATCTGTCTATCTCCTCATTTGAATTCCACGCTGTCACAGTCACTAGCCCATTTAAGCTTAATATCCTTGTCATCTATCGCCCTCCAGGTTCCCTTGGAGAGTTCATCAATGAGCTTGACGCCTTGATAAGTTCCTTTCCTGAGGATGGCTCACCCTTCACAGTTTTGGGGGATTTCAACCTCCCTACGTCTACATTTGACTCATTTCTCTCTGCCTCATTCTTTCCACTCCTCTCCTCTTTTGACCTCACCCTCTCACCGTCCCCCCCTACTCACAAGGCAGGCAATACGCTTGACTTCATCTTTACTAGATGTTGCTCTTCTACTAATCTCAATGGGGGACTAGCTCAATTTGGGTTCCTCTCAAGGTATAGATATACATGCAGATCTTTAGGATCAATTTTATGAGACCTGGAGAAATCTAGAGGTTTTCAGGGAAACCAACATTATTAATGTAAAAAGTGAACAGACGCACTGTCACGGCTGTACGACACAGAGGAGAGGCCCGTAGACAACACCCCCATTCTCCCGGCCTCCTGCATTGTGGCGCCGGTAGTATGGGCGATGGACGCAGAGCAGACATAGAGCGGGCGTTACGCACAGAGCCATCTCCACCTCAGTGTCCAGCTGGGATGCAGTACGTGCCTGCTCTTGTCCGTGACCGTCTGATCTATTGGGCACACACGTCCCCCTCCTCTGGTCACCCAGGTATCGGTCGTACAGTGCGCTGCCTGACCGGAAAGTACTGGTGGCCTACCTTTGGCTAAGGACGTGAGGGTGTATGTCTACTCCTGCTCGGTGTGCGTCCAGAGTAAGGCACCTAGGCACCTCCCAGCGGGTAAGTTACACACGTCCTGGCCCTGTTTACACACATCTTCAAATGCAAATGAATTACTTAAAAATCATACAATGTGATTTTCTGGATTTTTGTTTTAGATTCCGTCTCTCACAGTTGAAGTGTACCTATGATAAAAATTACAGACCTCTACATGCTTTGTAAGTAGGAATACCTGAAAAATCGGCAGTGTATCAAATACTTGTCCTCCCCACTGTATATGTAGCATAAATTCGAGATGTGTAGTCCACTTGTGTAGTTAGCATGACTGACTTTGTGCTAGCTAGCCAATGTTTAATTACTTCTGCATTATGAAAGGAACTAGACACGGACATGAATGATCATTTGGTAGTTTGTTGTAACCAAGTATTGGTGCTAAACCGTGTGTTATTGGATGCTAGCATGCTAGTTAGCTATGGCGTCATAGGATACGGTGCCCTAAGCGGTTTTCACAGAAGAATACTGTACCAAGTTAGCTAGCTGAATAAACTAAGTTAGTCTATTCCTGGAAACATTGAACTACTGTAGATTACAGCAATTATAATTTCTAAAGTGGAAGTTGGAAGAGTTGTGTTTCAGTGTTTCAGTGAAAGGTTAGTGAGGGAGGCCTCGTTTCTCCAGATGTTTAGTTCATTTCATTCCGATCTCTTGCATTAGTGTAGCCTTTTCTGTAGCTTGTCAACTATGTGTCTGTCTATCCCTGTTCTCTCCTCTCCGCACAGGCCATACAAACACCTCACACCGCGTGGCTGCTGCCTCTCTAACCTGGTGGTCCCTGCACGCACGACCCACGTGGAGTTCCAGGTCTCCGGCAGCCTCTGGAACTGCCGTTCTGCGGCCAACAAGGCAGAGTTCATCTCAGCCTATGCTACCCTCCAGTCCCTCGACTTCTTGGCGCTGACGGAAACATGGATTGCCACAGAAAACACTGCTACTCCTACTGCTCTCTCCTCGTCTGACCATGTGTTCTCGCATACCCCGAGAGCATCTGGTCAGCGGGGCGGTGGCACAGGAATCCTCATCTCTCCCAAGTACTCATCTATCTCCTCATTTGAATACCATGCTGTCACAGTCACTAGCCCATTGAAGCTTAACATCCTTATCATTTATCGCCCTCCAGGTTCCCTTGGAGAGTTCATCAATGAGCTTGACGCCTTGATAAGTTCCTTTCCTGAGGATGGCTCACCCCTCACAGTTCAGGGTGACTTTAACCTCCTTTCGTCTACCTTTGACTCATTTCTCTCTGCCTCCTTCTTTCCACTCCTCTCCTCTTTTGACCTCACCCTCTCACCGTCTCCCCCTACTCACAAGGCAGGCAATACGCTTGACCTCATCTTTACTAGATGCTGTTCTTCTACTAATCTCACTGCAACTCCTCCAAGTCTCCGACCACTACTTTGTATCCTTTTCTCTCTCACTCTCCTCCAACACTACTCACTCTGCCCCTACTCAGATGGTAATGCGTCGTCGCGACCTTCGCTCTCTCTCTCCCGCTACTCTCTCCTCTTCCATCCTATCATCTCTTCCCTCTGCTCAATACCCTCCAATCTCCTGATTCTGCCTCCTCAACCCTCCTCTCCTCCCTTTCTGCATCTTTTGACTCTCTATGTCCCCTATCTTCCCGGCCGGCTCGGTCCTCCACTCCTGCTCCGTGGCTTGACGACTCATTGCGAGCTCACAGAACAGGGCTCCGGGCAGCCGAACGGAAATGGAGGAAAACTAGACTCCCTGCCGACCTGTCATCTTTTCACTCCCTCCTCTCTACATTTTCTTCCTCTGTTTCCGCTGCTAAAGCCACTTTCTACCACTCTACATTTCAAGCCTCTGCCTCTAACCCTAGGAAGCTCTTTGCCACCTTCTCCTCCCTGCTGAATCCTCCTCCCCCCTCCCTCTCTGTGGATGACTTCGCCAACCATTTTGAAAAGAAGGTTGACGACATCCGATCCTCATTTATTAAGTCAAATGACACCGCTGGTCCTGCTCACACTGCCCTACCCTATGCTTTGACTTCTTTCTCCCCTCTCTCTCCAGATGAAATCTTGCGACTTGTGACGGCCGGCCGCCCAACAACCTGCCCGCTTGACCCTATCCCCTCCTCTCTTCTCCAGACCATTTCCGGAGACCTTCTCCCTTACCTCACCTCGCTCATCAACTCATCCTTGACCACTGGCTATGTCCCTTCCGTCTTCAAGAGAGCGAGAGATGCAACCCTTCTCAAAAAACCTACACTCGATCCCTCCAATGTCAACAACTACAGACCAGTATCCCTTCTTTCTTTTCTCTCCAAAACTCTTGAGCGTGCTGTCTTCAGCCAACTCTCTTGTTATCTCTCTCAGAATGACCTTCTTGATCCAAACCAGTCAGGTTTCAAGACTGGTCATTCAACTGAGACTGCTCTTCTCTGTGTCATGGAGGCTCTCCGCACTGCTAAAGCTAACTCTCTCTCCTCTGCTCTCATCCTTCTAGACCTATCTGCTGCCTTTGATACTGTGAACCATCAGATCCTCCTCTCCACCCTCTCCGAGTTGGGCATCTCCGGCGCGGCTCACTCTTGGATTGCGTCCTACCTCACAGGTCGCTTCTACCAAGTGGCGTGGCGAGAATCTGTCTCCGCACCACGTGCTCTCACCACTGGTGTCCCCCAGGGCTCAGTTCTAGGCCCTCTCCTATTCTCTCTATACACCAAGTCACTTGGCTCTGTCATATCCTCACATGGTCTCTCCTATCATTGCTACGCAGACGACACACAATTAATCTTCTCCTTTCCCCCTTCTGATAACCAGGTGGCGAATCGCATCTCTGCATGTCTGGCAGACATATCAGTGTGGATGACGGATCACCACCTCAAGCTGAACCTCGGCTACAAGACCATGGTGCTTGCCTACGGAGCTGTGAGGGGAACGGCACCTCCGTACCTTCAGGCTCTGATCAGTCCCTACACCCAAACGAGGGCATTGCGTTCATCCACCTCTGGCCTGCTGGCCCCCCTACCTCTGCGGAAGCACAGTTACCGCTCAGCCCAGTCAAAACTGTTCGCTGCTCTGGCACCCCAATGGTGGACCAAGCTCCCTCACGACGCAAGGACAGCGGAGTCACTCACCACCTTCCGGAGACACAATCACCTTCCAAGGTCTGGGGAGAGGTTGTGTTTTCTCTAGCAGGAGGTAAGCTTGGCTTCTTATATGATGTTGAGTAAAGCTTAAACCATGTATTTAGATTGTAGGTAGGTATTGTAGTCAGCTATTATAGGTAGTTTACTTAGGTAGTTATTGTAGGTTATTGTAGGTTATTGTAGGTAATTATTGTAGGTAAGTATTGTATTCGGCGGACCCCGGCGAAACACGAGTGCTAGCTAACCCACTACTTGGACCAACAAAGCTAGCTAGCTAGCGGGTAGCTACTGGTAACTTTTAGCAACTGTGGTTAGTTGTTTCCAATGTTATTTCACGCTTAAGAGTACCTGTAATTGAGCCAGCTAGCTACCTACCATCAGCTGTTTTTCTAACCTCATTATCCGAGGCATTAACGTTAGGTGGTTGGTAGCTGCTGTACTTAATTACAGCTACTGATTGCAGTCTGCCACCCAGTTAGCTGGCGTTGGGTAAGTTTGGCTTTATACATAGCTTGGGCTTTGTCGAGTAAGGCTTAAACTATGTATTTAGATTGTAGTTAGGTATTATAGGTAGGCATCGTGGGCTGTATATTATTAGGTATTATAGGTAGGCATCGTGGGCTGTTGTGGGTAGTTGTTGTATGTAGTTATTGTAGGTTACTTTTGTATTCGGCGGTGCCGGGTGTAGCACGAAGCTAGCTAGCTAACTCACCTCCTGGACTAGCTGGCTAGTAGCTATTAGCAACAGTAGCAACTAAATACAATATCCTTTTAGCCAGCCACATTCGTTCGCAGCGACGCCGTTTTTCAAACAAAGTCAACACAGCAGCCATTGCTAGCTAGCCAACACTACCAGCTGGCTGTACTGTGGTAGCTAAATACAATATCTTTGTGCTAGCTAGCCAACGTTTAATCATTGCTGCGTTATGAAAGAACTAGACACGGACACGAATTATCTGTTTAGTGTGTTAACACACTATTGGTAGTTTGTTGTAACCAAGTATTGGTGCTAAACTGTGTGTTATTGGATGCTAGCATGCTAGTTAGCTATGGCGTCATAGTTAGCTAGCTGAATAAAGTAAGTTGAGTCTAGTCCTTGAAACATTGAACCGCTGTAGCTTACAACAATTCTAATTTCTAAAGTGGAAGTTGGGAGAGTTTTATTCGGGTGGTTCAGTGAAACAATTATAGTTTCTGAGGTGGAAGTTGGGAGAGTTATATTTTTTTTGGTGAGGGAGGCCTTGCTCTCTCCTTTCCCAGATGTTTAGTTCATTTCATTCCGATCTCCTCTGCATTATTGTAGCCATCTGCTACAGCCTGTCAACTATGCCTCTGCCTATCCCTGTTCTCTCCTCTCCGCACAGGCTACACAAACGCCTCACACCGCGTGGCTGCTGCCTCTCTAACCTGGTGGTCCCTGCACGCACCACACACCTGGAGTTCCAGGTCTCAGGCAGCCTCTGGAACTGCCGTTCTGCTGCCAACAAGGCTGACTTCATCCCAGCCTATGCTACCCTCCAGTCCCTCGACTTCCTGGCGCTGACGGAAACATGGATTACCACTGAAAACACTGCTACTCCTACTGCTCTCTCCTCGTCTGACCATGTGTTCTCGCATACCCCGAGAGCATCTGGTCAGAGGGGTGGTGGCACAGGAATCCTCATCTCTCCCAAGTGGTCATTCTCAATTTTCCCCCTAACCCATCTGTCTATCTCCTCATTTGAATTCCACGCTGTCACAGTCACTAGCCCATTTAAGCTTAATATCCTTGTCATCTATCGCCCTCCAGGTTCCCTTGGAGAGTTCATCAATGAGCTTGACGCCTTGATAAGTTCCTTTCCTGAGGATGGCTCACCCTTCACAGTTTTGGGGGATTTCAACCTCCCTACGTCTACATTTGACTCATTTCTCTCTGCCTCCTTCTTTCCACTCCTCTCCTCTTTTGACCTCACCCTCTCACCGTCCCCCCTACTCACAAGGCAGGCAATACGCTTGACTTCATCTTTACTAGATGTTGCTCTTCTACTAATCTCACTGCAACTCCCCTCCATGTCTCCGACCACTACTTTGTATCCTTTTTCTCTCTCGCTCTCCTCCAACACTACTCACTCTGCCCCTACACAGATGGTAGCGCGCCGCCGCAACCTTCGCTCTCTCTCTCCCACTACTCTCTCCTCTTCCATCCTATCATCTCTTCCCTCTGCTCAATCCTTCTCCCTCCAATCTCCTGATTCTGCCTCCTCAACCCTCCTCTCCTCCCTTTCTGCATCCTTTGACTCCCTGTGTCCCCTATCCTCCCGGCCGGCTCGGTCCTCCCCTCCAGCTCCGTGGCTTGACGACTCATTGCGAGCTCACAGAACAGAGCTCCGGGCAGCTGAGCGGAAATGGAAGAAAACTAAACTCCCTGCCGACCTGGCATCTTTTCCTCCCTCCTCTCTACATTTTCTTCATCTGTTTCTGCTCTAAGGCCACTTTCTACCACTCTAAATTCCAAGCATCTGCCTCTAACCCTAGGAAGCTCTTTGCCACATTCTCCTCACTGCTGAATCCTCCCCCCCCCCCCCCTCCTCCCTCTCTGTGGATGACTTCGTCAACCACTTTGAAAAGAAGGTTGACGACATCCGATCCTCGTTTGTTAAGTCTAATGACACTGCTGGTCCTGCTCACACTGTCCTACCCTATGCTTTGACTTCTTTCTCCCCTCTCTCTCCAGATAAAATCTTGCGACTAGTGACTGCAGGCCGCCCAACAACCTGCCCGCTTGACCCCATCCCCTCCTCTCTTCTCCAGACCATCTCCGGTGACCTTCTCCCCTACCTCACCTCGCTGATCAACTCATCCTTGACCGCTGGCTATGTCCCTTCCGTCTTCAAGAGAGCGAGAGTTGCACCCCTTCTCAAAAAACCAACACTCGATCCCACTGATGTCAACAACTACAGACCAGTATCCCTTCTTTCTTTTCTTTCCAAAACTATTGAGCGTGCCGTCTTTAGCCAACTCTCTTGCTATCTCTCTCAGAATGACCTTCTTGATCCAAACCAGTCAGGTTTCAGGACTGGTCATTCAACTGAGACTGCTCTTCTCTGTGTCACGGAGGCTCTCCGCACTGCTAAAGCTAACTCTCTCTCCTCTGCTCTTGTCCTTCTAGACCTGTCTGCTGCCTTTGATACTGTGAACCATCAGATCCTCCTCTCCACCCTCTCCGAGCTGGGCATCTCCGGCGCGGCTCACTCCTGGATTGCGTCCTACCTGACCGGTCGCTCCTACCAAGTGGCGTGGCGAGAAGCTGTCTCCCGCACCACGTGCTCTCACCACTGGTGTCCCCCAGGGCTCAGTTCTAGGCCCTCTCCTTTTCTCCCTATACACCAAGTCACTTGGCTCTGTCATATCCTCACATGGCCTCTCCTATCATTGCTACGCTGACGATACACAACTAATCTTCTCCTTTCCCCCTTCTGATAACCAGGTGGCGAATCGCATCTCTGCATGTCTGGCAGACATATCAGTATGGATGACGGATCACCACCTCAAGCTGCTCTTCCTCCCGGGAACAAGCTCCCTCACGACGCCAGGACAGCGGAGTCACTCACCACCTTCCGGAGACATTTGAAACCCCACCTCTTTAAGGAATACCTGGGATAGGATAAAGTAATCCTTTTACCCCCCCCAAAAAAAAATATATAAAAAAAATATATATATATATATATATATTTTGGAAAGTGGTTATCCCACTGGCTATAGGGTGAATGCACCAATTTGTAAGTCGCTCTGGATAAGAGCGTCTGCTAAATGACGTAAATGTGCCCTTGAGCAAGGCACTTAACCCTAATTGCTCCTGTAAGTCGCTCTGGATAAGAGCGTCTGCTAAATGACTAAAATGTACTTGAAACCCCACCTCTTTAAGGAATACCTGGGATAGGATAAAAGTAAAAGTACTTGTTACATCCCTGGTCATCCCTACTTCCTCTTATCTGGCGGACTCGCTAAACACACATGCTTCATTTATAAATTATGTCTGAGTATTTGAGTGTGCCCCTGGCTATCCGTTAATTAAATAAATATATATATGTGCCGTCTGATTTGCTTAATATAAGGAATTTGAAATTATTCATACTTTTACTTTTGATACTTAAGTATATTTTAGAAATTGCATTTACTTTTGATACTTAAGTATATTTAAAACCAAATACTTTTAGACTTTTAATCAAGTAGTATTTTACAGGATGACTTTCACTTTTACTTGAATCATTTTCTATTAAAGGTATCTTTACTTTTACTCAAGTATGACAATTTGGTACTTTTTCCACCACTGCCTGGATGGGTGGGAACACAGCCCCAGTGATGTACTGGGCCATCTTCACCACCCGCTGGAAGGCGGTGGTGGACGGCACAATTCCCGTACCATGCTGAGATATAACTGGTCGATGGTGCAGCGATAGTATTTGGAGAGGACCTGGGGTGGCATGCCAAATTCTTTCATGCCAAATCTGTTGCACCCTCTTGACAAGAGTGGTGGAGTTGTTGGTCCATGTCAAATCATGGGTGATGTGGATGCCGAGGAACTTAAAACTGCTGACTCTCTCTACTGCAGTTGATGTGGATCAGGGTGTGTTCCCTCCTCTGCTTCCTGAAGTCAACAATCAACTCCTTTGTTTTGCTGACGTTGAGGGAGAGGTTGTCATCCTGGCACCCCAATGCCAGTTCACTTACCTTCTCCCTATAGGCTGGCTCATCGTTGTTGGTTATCAGCCTACAACTGTGGTGTCTTCAGCAAACTTGATGATGGAGTTGGTGCCGTGCAAAGCCAAGCAGTCGTGGGTGAACAGGAAGTACAGCAGAGGGCTGAGGACACACCCCTGGGGGGCCCCTGTGTTAAGAGTCAGTGTGGAGGAGGTGTTGTTGCCATTCCTCACAGCCTGTGGTCTGCCCGTCAGGAAGTCGAGGATCCAGTTGCACAGAGTATTGTCCAGACCCAGGGCTCTGAGCTTGGTGACAAGCTTGGAGGGAACAATAGTGTTGAATGCTGAACTGTAGTTAATGAATAGCATTCTCACATAGGTGTTCCTTTTGTCCAGATGTGTTAGGGCCGTGTGAAAAGCGATGGAAATGGCATCTTCCATGGATCTGTTGGAGCGGTAGGCAAATTGGAGTGAGTCCAATGAGTGAGGCTGGTCTTGATGTGGGCCATGACCAGCCTCTCGAAGCACTTCATGATGACAGGGGTGAGTGTGACGGGCGATAGTGTCGTCACACACAGATAATAATCCATCACATTGTGACCTGGAGAGAGGTCACCCTGAAGTATGATCAAGTCTCAGTGTTGTCAAGTTGCTAAACAGGGGGCCAACACCAGATCTTCCACAGATGGAAAGAATAAGATGCATCCTACTGATACTTAATCTTCCCCTGCCGTTCCGTTTACCGTCTTGTGTAAGTGGTATAAATGGTGAATGGACTGGAGACTACCGAACATACACTATACATGCAAAGACAGTTTTTCCACATTACCTTACAAAAAGCACAGCAGGTGGTGATATGGACATTAAAAAAGCTCATTAGTTAAGGAAAATCAGGTTGTCAATACAGTTGCATGGTCATGAATCTCAGAACAAGAAACAGTTCAACCCAAATATTATATTCTGCCTACCCAGGGTAAGTGATTGCTGCATTAGTGACCATGTTATCTGTTTGTGAAATTATATACTGAACAATGTATTTCATATATATTCTTCACAAATATGTCTTTATACTGTGTAATTCAAGTTTACCAGCATTCATTGTAGCAACTATTGAGTAACAATTCATAGTGACTGTAATGATTCCATGTGGTGTGGGACACTCTAGTGGTTAACTGTAACATTACACTCATGACTGCAGGACTTCCCTGACATTTTACATTTTTACATTTTTAGTCATTTAGCAGACGCTCTTATCCAGAGCGACTTACAGTTAGTGAGTGCATACGTTATTATTATTATTTTTTTCATACTGGCCCCCCGTGGGAATCGAACCCACAACCCTGGCATTGCAAACGCCATGCTCTACCAACTGAGCTACATCCCCATACAGTAATATCACAGATAGAACAATGTGACAGATATTTCACTGGATGTATAAATGTGAAGCATCTGCTTGGCATTTCCACTGCCGGGAGTGGGAGAAGATGGAATGAGATGGATTTTGGCAGACAATCTGCAAATTATCTCATTGATGAAACATTTGATCTCAATACAGTTTTCTGTTCCCAAAACTAGAATCTGTTATGAACAGAGTGGGCAAAGTTTTGTAGACTTTGTCCTTTGCAAACGTTTTTAAAAATCGTGTTGTTTAGGAGTGCAAAGACGAATTGAGTTACTACACACGCGCACTTCACAGAGTAGGGGTTTCCAAACTGAAATATGCAGATGCATGCTAGAACATGACAATAGGATCTCACTAGCTCGTGCTTGGCTCTGCCCACCTCCTTGCTTGTTCTGCCCACTATGACTAATTTGTTCCCATTGGAAATGACAGGCTGTGTTCTATCTTGGTTTAGTTATAAAAATCTTTGGTGATATTGTGTATCGATTACAAATTCTGTTGAAAGAATTTAGGATGTGAAAAAAAAATCTACCTGAAAACCCATAGTTTTGTTGCCTTTTTTTCTTTCAATTATTAAATTGTGGGATTTACGAAAGCATAAGTGTCTGATGTAAACGTTCCGATAAACAAAGGTAATACGCCTACAAGGCCAAACATTTGTCTAGTAATCCCAGTGTTATGTTGGAATGTACTTGAAGTATTGTACAATATCCTGTTCCGGGTCAAATTGACCCATGCAAAATACAGCAGCCTGCTCAAAACAATCATACATTCATGGTTTTAACTAAATACAAAAGTTATCTCTTACCTGACCATTGTGTAACAACAAAAACAAGAACATTTCTAATCCGCATACAAAACATTGACATCCCCTGTTACAGGGAGCGGGTTCTTTAGAAGAAAAGCCATGCATCTCGAATATGGTGGTTTATTACTTGACAAATTAGACAAAATCACTGCTTGCTAATAGAGCCATCCCGATAAAGAGGGCGGTCTACGAGCTGCTCAGTTGAACATCATTCAGCCCTAGCTTAGGTCACAACGTGAGAGATAGTAGGCATTTTGGTTTGACGGTGAGTAGCTTGCCTCAGCCAGCGTATTTGAATAAGTAAATAATCAAAAGTACACTCCACCAAGCAAGCAACCTTGTCCTCATCACATTCACAAGGTAGTTAGCTTAGCTTGCTAGTAATCTGTGCTATGATACTAACACTGGACTGGCGCCAAAGCGAACACTTGTACTTGATAGAAAAATAACACTGTTACTGTCTGGGCCAGTTATGTTAGCTAGTGCGCTTATTTAGATAGTTGTCAGAGATATGCAATCTGCAAAAAGCAAGACAGTTGGTGCATATTTATCATTCAGGCCATGAGTAGCTGTCATTAGCTAGTGTAACTAAAACTAGTGCAGCAAGCATTTGCCTGCATAAACATTTTTAGTCTTCAGCGCAGGCCATTTGCAGTTTACATTTATAGCCAATACATGTTGTATTGAATAGCAGTGTAATGTACATATGGTTTGTAAGAAAACACTGTCATAATGACCAGGTAGCTTGTGCTTGTCATAGGTTGCCATAACGTATTTGTTTACATGACCTTTGACACCTAGTGGTGACATTACGAGCAACATGTTACTGTAATTGTGAACTCAGATTTACTTTGAGACAAAGTTTAATTCATTCAGCCACCCCTTGTGGTGGTTTAGCACAAATACGTTTGCATACTTCTTATCCACTGCCATAGATAGACACATATTTAAGTTGTACCTAAGAATTTAAATTGTACCTCTGAAAGTAAACTAAACAAGTTTTGTATTTACTGCCGTATTTATGGAGAATATAGTTGCTTTTTGGTGGATATCCTGTAAACCACAAATAAAATGTTCTTAAATAATGTTAATTTTAAAAGGTGCACTATGCAGAAATCGCTCCGCCATTTCCTGGTTGCTAAAATTCTAATAGTTTGCCTAATTTTTGTTTATGTGACAAAACAAGCAAGCATAGTGTAGAGAATCATTGTACCGTCTAAACCGCTGTGAAATATATTTTAAATAACCAAATATATTGTATTTTCAACTGTTTGAAGCTGGTGTACAGAACTGAAAGTAAAAGAAGCAAAAATGAAACTTAAGAACGGGAAGCATAGAAATAGCACACATAGAACAGATCTACCGCTTCTTAGACTTGTGTTCAATGATTATGGTGTATGGTGGCGCTTCCAGGCAGCCGCTCCAGAGTAACGTGTTACAATGTTTGAAATGTTTGTTTTTTATATGTTTTTTTTTCTTTTTCGCACCGCATACTTTTCCTGCTCTTTTAACGGACTAAGCATGGCTTTGATAACAATGGATTGTACAAACGTTGTGGAATACTCATCACATTTTCTATGGATTTACAAAAAACATGCACCTCCTCTGGCACTGCATATCCAAGACAAACTTCAGTGCTTCGGGATAATGCACGCAAGAAGCCAAGGAGGAAAATACTGACAATAGAAGGTAACAGACCTAAAATACATCGAAAACACAATCGCTCACGTGAATGCAGAGTTCTAACTGAATTATGTGATGTCGCAAATACATCAAAAAATGCCCCGAATGTGAGACTCCAAATGTGCTTGTTTGTAATTCAAGATCATTGATAAACAAAGTGGATGAATTTGAACTGCTTCTACAATCAGTAAATGCAGACATTGGATGTGTCACTGAAACATGGGCCCACGGAAATATCCCAGATGAATCTCTTTTCATACTATCAGCTGTTCAGAAATGACAGGTACAGAGAGGGGATGAGAGAAGGGGGCGTGGCTATGTATGTGAATCACAGTATGCAGGCAAAGAGAAGAACTGACCTAGAGAAAGAGGAGTTTGAGTGTATGTGGCTTCAGCTTCGTCCTTCGGCAGGTAGCTTAGTGGGTAAGAGCGTTGTGCCAGTAACCGAAAGGTCGCTGGTTCTAATCCCCGAGCCAACTAGGTGAAAAAATCTGTTGATGTGCCCTTAAGCAAGGCACTTAACCCTAATTGCTCCTGTAAGTCGCTCTGGATAAGAGCGTCTGCTAAATGACAAAAATGTCAATGTAAATGTCCTAAACGACTCCCAAGTAGTGGGAGTACTCTACCATCCACCCTTGGAAAATGACAAAACACTTCAGCAGAACACTGGATTATCTCATAAACACTGTCGATATGATCAGGATGTCCTTTCCCCAAATGGGTCTCATCCTGTGTGGAGACTTTAATCACCTGCCCATCAAGATGCTGACAAACTCCCATCCAGACATGAAACAAGTGGTCAAAGACAAGACCAGAGGGGACTCCATCCTAGATCTGATCATTACAAATCTGAAGAATAACAACAACACCCCCACTGTACTTGCTCCTCACGGATCCAGTGATCACAAATGCTGCTGTTCTCCCCAAACATCAGGAGGGAGGGAGAAGTGAGGTGTAGCGGGAAAAAGGACGTCTGGTAACCCAGAACAGAAAGGAGGCCTTGTCACGATGTATGGCCAGTACTGACTGGTCTGCCATATATGAGGTGGAGAGCTCGATGCGAAGGTGGAGACGTTCAACTCCTGCATTCATGCCAATAAGAAATAAGAAATAAGAAAACAACAGCACTGAACAAGCCCTGGATGACTGAACAAAGAAATGCTGCCATCAGGAAAAGTCAGAAGACTTTCAACATATGGGGGAAAACAATGAAATGGAGAGAAAACAGAAACACAGTGCAAATGCTTTTCAAGGAAGCAAAGACAAACTACTACAAAACTGAAATCCAGGACCTAAAGAAGAAAAACCCTAAGGAATGGTGGGACTTCATTAACAAAGGACTGGGACGAAAGAAAACATAAAAAGTTTTCAATGTCTTCTTTGCTGAGGCATGGACAAGCACCACACCTCTTGCCATCTTCCCCCTGCCCATGCCTACAAGGCAGGTTGAGCTGTGCAGCATTGGCCAAATAAAGCAAGCTCTGACCAGACTCAGCCCACGTAAAGCATGTGGGTCTGATAGCATTCCAGCCTGGCTACTAAAAGAGCATGCAGAAGATCTAGCCCCTGTAATCACACACATTGTTAACACTTCCTACTGGCAGGGCACTGTTCCTGCTGACTGGAAGATTGCCAATGTGTGTCCCATACCTAAAGTGTCAAACCCATGTACAATGAGTGACTGGAGGCCCATCTCTCTAACTTCATGCCTTGGAAAAAATCCAGGAGATCTTCATCATAAAAAAACTCATGCCAACAGTTTTATCTGAGTGCACGAATCAGTATGCCTACCTCCCAAAGTCCAGTCCTACTACTGCCCTTGTGAAAGCCACACACTCCTGGCTGACAGCTACAGACTCCAGAAAACCAACAATGGTGAGTGTTACTTGCTGATATGTCCAAAGCCTTTGATCAAGTATATCACGCAAAGCTCCTGCAACATCTGTCTGACATTGAACTGTCCAAGGTTACTAGCCTGGCTCCACAGCTACACCACCGGAAGAAGGCAGAGGGTGATGGCAAATGGCACATTTAGCCCTTGGTCAGAGGTCACCTCTGGTGTTCCACAAGGGGGCGTAGTTTCACCATATCTGTTTCTCCTTCACATCTCCACCCGAAAAGTTGTCTTCAGTGACACTGGACACTGGGTATGCAGACGATGTAGGGCTGTCCTGAGCCATACCATTAACCAGCATCCAAGTGGACACTTCCATGGGCTTGGAGGCAAAGCAGCTGTAAGAGTGGGCCACAACCAACAACATGCTCCTGAATGGGAAAAAGTCTGTGGAAATGCTGATATATTTTTCTAAAGACCATCCACAACCTGCCCCACTAATCCTAGGAGGACAGGAAGTACCAGTGGTAACAACAACCAATTATCTTGGTTTTCAACTAGACTCTAACCTCAGTGGTGACACACATGTGGAGCAGTCAGGGAGGAAGGCCTCAAAACGCCTTTTGACTGTTCTTGACAGAAATGGCCTACCCACTGAAGATCTGGTCACAGTATACACTACACTAGTCAGGCCTTTTCTGGAATATGGTGGAGTGCTGTTAGTTGGATGCAATAAAAAGCAGCAGGCCCAACTAGACAGGGTGCAGAGGAGGGCCTTGAGGATCATCTCCAGATGTGGAGCAGTCCAACCACAGCTCCCGTCACTGCAGAGCAGGCGAGAGCAGGCTGCAGTGCACCTGGTGAAGGACATGCAAACTCTTGACCATCCACTGAATGACCTGCTCCCTCCAAAAAGAGCTAACTGCACCAGCAAGCTCCTGAGAAAGAGCAACGAACTGTCCTGTATAACTGCCCGTATGAACCGCCTGCGAAACGCCACTCTACCCACTGCTGTCAGACTGTATAATAACTCTAGGCGGACCGACAACCCTCCCAGTCAACCAGGTACTGGAATCCCCTGTCCCGTGGTCTAACCTTCAGGAGGCGCCTCACCGTGTACGCCGGTTGGCCATCGATGAGACGGGGGAGAGTGGTGGGCCTGGAAACAGGAGACAAAGGGCTGTGAGACAGAGGTTTCATCCTAAACACATGAAAAGTGGGATGTATGCGGAGGGTGCGGGGCAACAGAAGAAGAACAGCAGAGGGGCTAAGGATTTTAGAGATGGGGAAAGGGCCGATGAAATGGGGGGAAAGTTTACGGGACTCCACCCGGAGGGGCGGGTCCCGAGTGGAAAGCCATACCCTCTGCCCGAGCCGATTGCGGCGCGCAAGGGTCCGCTGGCGATCCGCCTGTCGCCGATACCTGGATGTGGTCTTCAGAAGAGCGGCCCGGGCTCTCTTCCACTTACGGCGACAGTGGCAGACGAACATCTGGGCAGAGGGTATGCGCAGGGAAGGGTGTTACGGGCGTATTCCACCCACAAGAGTTGGTGGCTCCAGGTGGTGGGGTTAGCAGAGTAGCAGCGGACCCCGGGCGGTAGGAGAGAGTGAAATTGAAACGGGTGAATAACAGGGCCCAACGAGCATGCCTAGAGTTGAGGTGCTTGGCGGTGATATTCCAGGTTCTTATGGTCAGTCCACACTAAGAATGGGTGTTCCGCCCCCTCCAACCAGTGCCTCCACTCCTCCAATGCCATCTTGACGGCGAGGAGTTCTCGATTTCCCACATCATAGTTCCTCTCAGCAGGGGTAAGACGATGGGAGAGGAAAGCGCAGGGGTGCAGCTTTTCGTCCTGGGCAGAATGCTGGGACAGGACGGCCCCCACTATGACATCCGAGGCGTCGACCTCCACCACAAACTGACGGGACGGGTCCGGATGGATTAAGATGGGGGCTGTAGTGAATCGATGTTTGAGGTTCGAGAACGCCCGGTCAGCTGCTGGAGACCATGTGAATGGAACCTTGGGAGAGGTGAGTACTGAGAGGGGGGAAGCCAGGGTGCTGTAACCCCGGATGAAGCGGCGGTAGAAGTTAGCAAATCCCAGGAAATGTTGCAGCTGCACTCTGGATGTGGGTTGAGGCCAATCCACCACAGCTCTCACCTTGTCTGGATCCATCTGTATATGTCCTGCAGCGATGACGTATCCTAGGAAGCAGATGGTGCAGCAATGGAATTCACACTTCTCTGCTTTAACGAAAAGCTGGTTCACCAGGAGACGCTGAAGGACCTGTCGGACATGGAGGACATGCTCTTGAGCTGAACGGGAAAAGACAAGGATGTCGTTGAGGTAGACAAACACAAACCGGTTCAACATGTCAAGGAGCACATCGTTGACCAGGGCCTGGAACACAGCGGGAGCGTTGGTAGAGGGTAACGGTTTTTAACCGTGATGTCATTAAGGCCCCGGTAGTCGATACACGGGCGCAGGGTTTTGTCCTTCTCCACAAGGAAGAACCCTGCACCGGCGGGAGTGCCAGATGGACGAATACTCCCTGCAGCGAGAGAGTCCTCAATGTACTCCTCCATAGCCTTGGTCTCCGGACCCGACAGGGAGTAAAGCCGCCCCCGAGGTGTTGTAGTGCCCGGGAGAAGGTCAATGGCGCAGTCGTAGGGTCAATGCGGAGGGAGAGACGTAGCGTGGACCTTGTTGAAGACCTCCCGGAGGTCCGCGGGAATGGCGGAGAGATACGAGGCTTCTCCCAAGCCTGCAGGAAGACGTCCCGGGGCAGGCTGTGCCGACTTAAGACACATGGCAGAACGGGCTCCAACCCTTGGGAACCAGTAGCCAAGTCGATCAGGGGATTGTGTTTCTGGAGCCATGAATACCCCAAAACCACGGATACATGGGGAGATTCTATGAGCAGGAACTGCATACAACTGTATCCTATCCAGTGTCTTCCACTTGTCCTGGTACACATGCTTCCCCTCCAAAGTGGTCATTTCAATAAGGATATTTTGAATAGGATAGGCTAAATTCCATGGCCACAGCCACGGAGGCCTAATCGGGTAGGCTCTGGATGCACTCTCAAGATTTTGGGGGTTGTCAGTCCACCTACATTCCGTTGTACTTGACGTGGGGACCAGGCTATATTGCCCTTTCTGTACATAAACATCTCTGTACCTTCTATTTTCAGTTTGGGTTGGAATCTCCATTTTTGTACGTGGTCTCTTAGCAGGAGCTTTCCCATCATTTTCAGTCAGAGAGACTACAGGAGTTTTGTTCTCTATCAGGCTTAGACCGGAAATCAGGATAATCTCCAAAATTGTCTTCCGGTTCTGTTACTTCCTTTAAAACGTCACAGTCACCAATAGGGCCACTGTCACTGTTGGGGCCATTTTTACTATTGGGTCCACTGTCACAGAGCTATGGGGCTGTAATAGAATCTCCTCAGCTGGTTGTTGAGTGGGAGGTGTTACTTCATTGTCAGTTTGAGATGACAGCTCCATTTCTGTAGGTGGTTGCTAAGAGGGAGATGTTAAGTATTTTTCAGTTAGAGTCAGAGACTACAGGAGAAAGATTCACAACAATCAAGATCCGTGATCACATGACAAAAGGATCCAAAGTGGTATAGGTTTAATGTATTTGTCAGTTACCAAGCTTGGTGTCTTGAAGCTTCAGTTGTTGTCCTGGATCACTCATCTAAAATGAGAAAAGTACGGTAGTGTTTAGTCCTAACCCATATGATAACATAATGACAGCTTTACACCAAAAAAAATTGTAGATGGTAGCTTTGTGAGAATTATTTGATCGCTTAAGTATTTTTACACATTCCAAACATATCTATAGGCCCAGCAGTAGTTCCAAGTCGCCTGTATTTTTCTCTTAATTAAAGGACGCTCATGCACTGATGTATGGGTGCATTGTACTCATAGACTGTAAAAAGAAACTGGACGGCACCATCGACGACGTCACCCCATTCTTTCCTATTTGAAGTCTCAATGGCGTATTTGAAGATCAGGAAGTGTCGTTTCAGCGTGTTGCTATCTTACTTCATGGAGGAGTTTTTGGAAACATCAGCAAATATGGTGGATAAATGAAGATAGTTCACCCAGGTCGTTTACCGTTGAAATAAATTGTCAGTTCCGGTCTGCGATAGAAACTGAGTCTGATCTGCTTAGTTCATTGAATTCCATTGAACCACAAAAAATTAGGGAGTGGGATTTCTTGCTTCCTTTTCCATCTCTGACATCGCATGTGCAGTTTGACCTACTCTAAGAAGTGACATTGCAGGAAAGCTCAGTGCGGCCCCCTCATTGAGTATCTCAAGTTGAAGGCTGACCCGGGTACTGCAGGTTGGTGGTAGCAACTACTATAAATTATCATTATTACTTATGTGTGCGATGTTTAAATAATCGGTTCAAGGACATACATCTGGTGTAATAGAAGCAATTATTGGTACCATGATTGTCTTTGAAATGTCCATACCATAGAAATCCTATTAAATTACTTAATTATTCTAATTCCTAATTCTATGGTCCATACCAACAAAGACTGTCAAGGAAGACCTGGTTAAAAACAGACGTCCACTTCTTGCATTGTTTTTCATCCCCTAACAACTTTTAGCTATAGCTGACCTTTATTTATCTATTACAAACTGCATTGCGATTTAGTTTTAAAGTTTCAATGTATTCAGCACGTTCTACCTGTTTGTCATAAATGCTATGTTATTGTAAGCCTCTCACAATTTGATTACCCCCTGGGCATTACTGAAGTAAAGCCTGCAGGTATAATGCAATTACAATGCATTGAATCTTATATATTTTTTAAATAATCATCTGTTAATAATAATCTCCACTCAATGTTGCTAGCACTTCCCACCAAAAAGTGTACCATCTGGGTTAACTTTGTAGAGTTGACAAAAACAGATCAGATATAGGTCAACCTCACTGACTGGGGTCTACACTATGGGTGTAATCCCAGATTATAATCAAATAAATGTATAATTAATGTGTATGTTACCCATTATGACAACCTGAACCTCCTTGCCATCCAAGAGAGGATACACCCACAAGTACATGTAATGTCTGCATAAATTCAATGTAATTGCTAGGTGTTACACAGGATTTAGCAAGTTAAAATGAAGTGTATCTTGAGGGGTACTTACTTGTAATTAATGTGTACTTATATAGTACATTACCTATCCTGACAATCTAATCATCAGCTTCTGAAAGTGTCATCCAAGTGAGAAAATAAATACTAATACAACACAGAGTACATATCTGTAATATCTGTATAAGTACATGGTTATCGCTAGGTGTTGCACCGGATTGAGCTATTTATAGTGAAGTGCAATTTTATAGTTACAGTGCCTTCAGAAAGTATTCATACCACTTGACTTATTCCACATTTTGTTGTGTTACAGCCTGAATTCAAAATGGATTAAATATATTTTTTCTCTCACCCATCTACACACAATACCCCATAATGCCAAACTGAAAACATGTTTTTAGAAATGTTAGCAAATTGAAAATGAAATACAGATATCTCATTTACATAAGTATTCACACACTTGAGTCAATACATGTTAGAATCACCTTTGGCAGCGATTACAGCTGTGGGTCTTTCTGGGTAAGTCTCTAAGAGCTTTGCACACCTGGATTGTACAATATTTGCACATTATTCTTTTTTAAATTCTTCAAGCTCTGTCAAATTGGTTGTTGATCATTGCTAGACAGCCATTTTCAAGTCTTGCCATAGATTTTCAAGCTGATTTAAGTCAAAACTGTAACTAGGCCACTCAGGAACATTCAATGTCGTCTTGGTAAGCAACAGTGTATATTTGGCCTTGTGTTTTAGGTTATTGTCCTGCTGAAAGGTGAATTTGTCTCACAGTGTCTGTTGGAAAGCAGACTAAACCAGGTTTTCCTGTAGGATTTTGCCAGTGCTTAGCTTTCCTAAAACAACTCCCTAGTCCTTCCCGATGACAAGCATACCTATAACATGATGCAGCCATCACTTTGCTTGAAAATATGAAGAGTGGTACTTAGTGATGTGCTGAATTTTCCCAAAACATAACACTTTGTATTCAGGACATAAAGTACATTTCTTTGCCACATGTTTTTGCAGTTTTACTTTAGTGCCTTATTGCAAACAGGATAAATGTTTTGGAATATCTGTATTCTGTACTGGCTTCCTTCTTTTCACTGTGATTTAGGTTAGTATTGTGGAGTAACTACAATGTTGTTGATCCATCCTCAGTTTTCTCCTACCACAGCCATTAACCTCTGTAACGGTTTTAAAGTCACCATTGGCCTCATGGTGAAATCCCTGAGCGGTTTCCTTCCTCTCTGGCAACTGAGTTAGGAAGGACACCTGTATCTTTGTAGTGACTGGGTGTATTGATACACCATCCAAAGTGTAATTAATAACTTCACCATGCTCAAAGGGATATTCAATGTCTGCTTTTTTAAAACCGATCTACCAATAGGTGCCCTTCTTTGCGAGGTATTGGAAAACATCCTTGGACTTTGTGGTTGAATCTGTGCTTGAAATTCACTGCTCGACTGAGGTACCTTACAGATAATTGTATGTGTGGGGAACAGAGATGAGGTAGTCATTCAAAAATCATGTTAAACCCTATTATTGCATACAGAGTGAGTCCATTCAACTTATTATGTGACTTGTTAAGCAAATGTTCACTCCTGAACTTATTTAGGCTTGCCATAACAAAAGGGTTGATTACTTATTGACTCAAGATATTTCAGCTTTTCATTAATTTGTAAAAATATCTAAAAACATAATTCCACTTTGACATTGTGGGGTATTGTGTGTATGCCAGTGACATAAAATCTCAATTTAATCAATATTAAATTCAGGCTGTAACACAACAAAATGTGGAAAAAGTCAAGATGTGTGAATACTTTCTGAAGGCACTGTACCTATGAGCAATTTCTATATTACTTACTACTCATTACCAAGTGGAAATAACTGCAAACAAAAGACAAGCTTCTACTTTGGTGAACTTTATTGCAACATGTAAAAATACTTTACATTTCTCACAAAATAATACACATTTTTATTGTTAGATAAATCATTTGATTCGATTAAACAAAGTGGTGACTCAAATCTGTAGACTATAGTATGTTGAGTAGCCTAGATAGCTAGCTGCTAATTTCGAAAACCAGGGTTGTCTTTTTCTCCGCTCTTTAACATTGACAACTCTGTCTCTTTCTTCATCTGTTTCTTTCTTGTAAGCATTTCCCCATCCTGGAGTCTGAGACCATGTGGGGATATGTGGTACAGAAGAAGAATGTAGCTATGAAAATTTAGCATAGACACTCTACATTACCCTTTACTAGCTAGTTATCATTAAGATTTTTATAGTTTAGACCTATAGCTAACTATAGCTAGCAACCTAAAGTAGCTAGTTGTTGTGTTATCCAGCTAGCAATAATAGTGCTTGCTAACACTAACTAGTTATCTAATGTTTAGCTAACTACATTGAAAAGGAACTAACGTTACTCATAGTGTTTGTTGGCACAAGTAGCTAACTAGGTAACTAACATTAATATGCTGGTTGTCTCACTTAATAATAATAATAATAATAATAATAAGTAATAATAATAATACATTTACAGTGGGGGGGGAAAGTATTTAGTCAGCCACCAATTGTGCAAGTTCTCCCACTTAAAAAGATGAGAGAGGCCTGTAATTTTCATCATAGGTACAAGTCAACTATGACAGACAAAATGAGAAAAAAAAATCCAGAAAATCACATTGTAGGATTTTTAATGAATTTATTTGCAAATTATGGTGGAAAATAAGTATTTGGTCAATAACAAAAGTTTCTCAATACTTTGTTATATACCCTTTGTTGGCAATGACACAGGTCAAACGTTTTCTGTAAGTCTTCACAAGGTTTTCACACACTGTTGCTGGTATTTTGGCCCATTCCTCCATGCAGATCTCCTCTAGAGCAGTGATGTTTTGGGGCTGTCGCTGGGCAACACGGACTTTCAACTCCCTCCAAAGATTTTCTATGGGGTTGAGATCTGGAGACTGGCTAGGCCACTCCAGGACCTTGAAATGCTTCTTACCCATCTCCTTCGTTGCCCGGGCGGTGTGTTTGGGATCATTGTCATGCTGAAAGACCCAGCCATGTTTCATCTTCAATGCCCTTGCTGATGGAAAGAGGTTTTCACTCAAAATCTCACGATACATGGCCCCATTCATTCTTTCCTTTACACGGATCAGTCGTCCTGGTCCCTTTGCAGAAAAACAGCCCAAAAGCATGATGTTTCCACCCCCATGCTTCACAGTAGGTATGGTGTTCTTTGGATGCAACTCAGCATTCTTTGTCCTCCAAACATGACGAGTTGAGTTTTTACCAAAAATTTCTATTTTGGTTTCATCTGACCATATGACATTCTCCCAATCCTCTTCTGGATCATCCAAATGCACTCTAGCAAACTTCAGACGGGACATGTACTGGCTTAAGCAGGAGGACATGTCTATGCACTGCAGGATTTGAGTCCCTAGCGGCGTAGTGTGTTACTGATGGTAGGCTTTGTTACTTTGGTCCCAGCTCTCTGCAGGTCATTCACTAGGTCCCCCCGTGTGGTTCTGGGATTTTTGCTCACCGTTCTTGTGATCATTTTGACCCCACGGGGTGAGATCTTGCGTGGAGCCCCAGATCGAGGGAGATTATCAGTGGTCTTGTATGTCTTCCATTTCCTAATAATTGCTCCCACAGTTGATTTCTTCAAACCAAGCTGCTTACCTATTGCAGATTCAGTCTTCCCAGCCTGGTGCAGGTCTACAATTTTGTTTCTGGTGTCCTTTGACAGCTCTTTGGTCTTGGCCATAGTGGAGTTTGGAGTGTGACTGTTTGAGGTTGTGGACAGGTGTCTTTTATACTGATAACAAGTTCAAACAGGTGCCATTAATACAGGTAACGAGTGGAGGACAGAGGAGCCTCTTAAAGAAGAAGTTACAGGTCTGTGAGAGCCAGAAATCTTGCTTGTTTGTAGGTGACCAAATACTTAATTTCCACCATAATTTGCTAATAAATTCATTAAAAATCCTACAATGTGATTTTCTGGATTTTTTTTCTCAATTTGTCTGTCATAGTTGACGTGTACCTATAATGAAAATTACAGGCCTCTCTCATCTTTTTAAGTGGGAGAACTTGCACAATTGGTGGCTGACTAAATACTTTTTTTCCCCACTGTAATTTGAATAGTGCTTTTCATTAAAGTGTTATCTCAAAGCTCTACATAGGCAAACAATTATGATAATACAATTTAAAAAATACAATAAAAACATCATACATTTAGAATCAAGGCAGGAAAAAGCAATAGTAGGCTAGGTGCTATAAGGACTTTCCAGATTAGGACTACAAGAAAGAGTCTGTAGAAATGTGTTTTAAGGCCAGTTTTAAAAGTTTCGATTGATGGGGCGGCTCTCAGATGGTCAGGGAGAGCATTCCATAGGCGTGGGGCAAGGCAGCAAAAAGCTCGGTCCCCCATTGTTAAAACGGCCACAGATTTAGTATTTCCTTATGCATCCCTAGTTTGTCCCTTTAGTTAGAATGCCCGTCAGCTCCTCAGGGTTCACATTTCTAACCAATCAGAGACAATCGCTTCCATCTGCTCGCTTTAAGTCCCGCCTCCAGCCAGTGAGTTGTGTTGAAGACAGAACGGACAGTTCGTGATTCTCTACAGAAGTAATAAGTAGACAAGTTACACCATGTTTAACTGTATTTGTGTGTGCATCTAAAAGTGAGTAATGATACTGTATGCTGTCGGGGGGGGGTAAAGTAATTTGGGTTATTATTGAGTTGTACGTTTTAAGTTGCTGATGCATCGCCATTGCTAGTTTGCAACTATTTTCTATGCGTCACGCACACGGTGCATTGCAGTTATGTTTATGAGTATAAAACAGTCATAGTTTTCTTATAGCATTTGTAGAGTTTGTTACATTATACAGCTTGCTTGTAATTGTGGCTGCTTATTAGAGACTCATAACAGGTTTAAGTTGTATAGTGTGTGCTCTCGCTCTGTCCACCATTTTATGTTCAGTATGCAGTTTATTATGCCTAGTGGTGGTCACCTGTCCTTGCGGGCCATGTAAGCATACCAGAACTGTATAGTGTAGCAGTGTATAGACTGCAGCTGTATTCTGCTATTGTAATTCATGTTCTCCTATTTTTCATTATCCTTCCATTTAGATGTAAAAGCAGCCTATTACATACTGTATACCATTTAAGTCAGGATTGTATTCACTTCGGTATAAAGCCTTATTTCATTATGTTTACATTGCATATTCTAGTAAGCTAAGCTGATCCAGCCTTTCTATTGTATGCATCTTACAGTCATAATTGCATATTATTGTGTACTATAATATGTTCTCTCTTTTCTACCTTTGTAGAACCACTATCTACAGTTATCGATTAAAGAACCATAAAGATCTCCAGTGTGTTGGTTGATGGTGATGTGTGTGACAAGTCAGTCAAGACAGCATCCATACTGCTCTAGCCAGCAGCCTTGTGGCGATTCAGTATCCAACACAGCAAACTATTTTAGTCCTCAGAGGGACAGGTTTACACCCTATCCTTTTTTACACACATAGTATGGAGACGTGTCTTGGGGACTTGAAGCAGTGGTGAGTTGCTGGAGCGGAGAGTGTGAGGTTGCTCATTGATAGAAATGAGGTAGCTGATGTAGGTGGGACCAGGGTTTCCGTTATTTACCAGACATTTGAGAAATTTACCAGACATCCATATGCATTGGGTGCGTAACACATTAGGGCGTGCACCCACAGTGCTCAAAATCACATTTATATTCTTGTAATTCATTTGAACAAAATAGAAGTTTGCCTGTACAATTGTAATAAAATAAAGTAGAACAATGTTCTTATACCAACATGACAGGTTTTATTGAAAAGCAAAACATTGCCCATTGCATCCCTGCTATACATCATAAATGAAACCTTTAGCATAGAACAAGTCACCAACACAGTAATGAAACAACTTCAATATAGTATTTGTATAATACAATTTGCGAACGACCTATCCTATAAGCTATTTATATGAACATTTTAATAAATAAATAACAAAACAGCTGTTTTCAAATACAATCTAGGCCTCTCTAATTTAATTGAGCCTTAGGCATGACCATTTTAATTATGTGATGAGGTGTGAATGACGGAGTCAGGCGCAGGAGGTAAAACACCGAAATCAAGAGTTTATTCAGTGTACAATAATGTAGCGCATATAGCAACAGAACGAAGCTAGCACAAGGGAAAATCAACCTTGGCTGCATACAAGTAAAGAGTAGCTCAACCGAGCTACTCACTCTCACAATGAACAATCACTCACAAAGGACAAGGGGGCAGAGGGAACACTTATACACAGACTAATGAGGCAATGAGTACCAGGTGTGTGTGATTGACAAGACAAGACAAGACAAATGGAGTGATGATAAATGGAGCGGTAGTGGCTAGTAAGCCGGTGACGACGAACGCCGAAACCTGCCGAGCAAGGAGGAGGGGCAGCCTCGGCTGAATTCATGACAGTACCCCCGCCTTGACGTGCAGCTCCAGCAGCGCGCCGACAACGGCCTCTGGGAAGGCCAGGAGAACGCGGAGCAGGGCGAGTCGGTTGGCAACGATGGAAGTCCCTCAGCAGAGAGGGATCAAGGATATCCCTCACCGGGACCCAGCACTGTTCCCACTCCACGAGGTACTGAAGGCCCCCCACCCGGCGCCTCGAATCCAGGATGGACCGGACAGAGTACGCCGGCGCCCCCTCGATGTCCAAAGGAGGTGGAGGGACCTCCCGCACCTCAGACTCCTGGAGTGGACCAGCCACCACCGGCCTGAGGAGAGACACATAAAACGAGGGGTTAATACGGTAATCAGGGGGGAGTAATAACCTATATGTGACCTCGTTGATTCTCGTCAGGACTTTGAACGGCCCTACAAATCGCGGGCTCAGCTTCCGGCAGGGCAGGTGGAGGGGCAGATTCTGGGTCGAGAGCCAGACCCGATCTCCCGGTACAAAGATGTGGGCCTCACTGCGGTGACGGTCAGCGTTGGCCTTCTGACGACGCACGGCGCGTTGGAGGTGAACATGGGCAGCGTTCCATGTCTCCTCCGCACGCCGAAACCAGTCATCCACCGCAGGAGCTTCGGTCTGGCTCTGGTGCCACGGTACCAAAACCGGTTGATAACCTAAAACACACTGAAATGGAGTTAGGTTTGTAGAGGAGTGGCGGAGAGAGTTCTGGGCATATTCTGCCCATGGCAGGAACACCGACCACTCCCCCGGCCGGTCCTGGAAATAGGACCTCAAGAATCTACCCACATCCTGATTAACCCGTTCCACCTGCCCATTACTCTCAGGGTGGAACCCAGAGGTCAGGCTGACCGAGACTCCCAGACGTTCCATGAACGCCTTCCAGACTTTTGACGTGAACTGGGGACCTCGGTCAGACACTATATCCTCTTGTACCCCGTAGTGCCGGAAGACGTGGGTAAACAGGGCCTACGCAGTTTGCAGAGCCGTAGGGAGACCGGGCAGAGGAAGGAGGCGGCAGGCCTTCGAAAAGCGGTCCACAACGACCAGGATGGTGGTGTTCCCTTGAGAAAGAGGCAGATCAGTAAAAACAATCAACACTCAAATGAGACCATGGTCGTTGTGGAACTGGTAAAGGTTTTAACTTACCCGCTGGGAGGTGCCTGGGTGCCTTACTCTGGGCGCACACTGAGCAGGAGGAAACATACACCCTCACGTCCTTAGCCAAGGTAGGCCACCAGTACTTTTTGGTCAGGCAGCGCACTGTACGACCGATACCTGGGTGACCAGAGGAGGGTGATGTGCGTGCCCTGTAGATCAGACGATCACGGATAAGCGCAGGCACGTACTGCAGCCCAGCTGGACACTGTGGTGGAGATGGATCTGTGCGTAATGCCTGCGCTATATCCGCGTCCATCGCCCATACTACCGGCGCCACAATGCAGGAGTCTGAAAGTATGGGAGTATTGTCTCTGGGCCTCTCCTCTGTATCATACAGCCGGGACAGTGCGTCTACCTTCACGTTCTTCGTACCCGGAATGTATGACAGTGTGAAATCAAACCGCTGAAGAATAGGTCCCACCTGGCCTGGCGAAGTTTCAGCCTCCTCGCTGCCTGGATGTACCCCAGGTTACGGTGGTCCGTCCAGACGAGGAATGGGTGTTTTGCCCCCTCGAGCCAATGTCTCCACACTGTCAGAGCTCGGTCAACAGCCAACAGCTCCCGATCACCAACGCCGTAGTTCTGCTCCGCCGGGCTGAGCTTCTTTGAGAAGAACGCACAGGGGCGGAGCTTGGGTGGCGTGCCCGAGCGTTGAGACAGGACTGCTCCCATCCCAACCTCGGACGCATCCACCTCCACTACGAACGGTAGTGATGGATCGGGGTGGGCCAGTACCGGGGCCGAGGTGAACAGTTCCTTCAGGTTACTGAAGGCCCTGTCAGCCTCAACAGACCAGCAGAGCCGGGATGGCCCACCCTTCAACAGAGATGTAATGGGAGCTGCGACCTTGCCAAAGCCCCGGATAAACCTTCGATAATAGTTGGCGAAGCCAAGGAAGCGCTGCACCTCCTTTACCGTGGTTGGAGTCGGCCAATTACGCACGGCTGCAATGCGGTCGCCCTCCATCCAAAAAGTATTTGATCCCCTGCTGATTTTGTATGTTTGCCCACTGTCAAAGAAATGATCAGTCTATAATTTTAATGGTAGGTTTATTTGAACAGTGAGAGACAGAATAACAACAACAAATCCAGAAAAACGCATGTCAAAAATGTTATAAATGTATTTGCATTTTAATGAGGGAAATAAGTATTTGAACCCCACTCAATCAGAAGGATTTCTGGCTCCCAGGTGTCTTTTATACAGGTAACGAGCTGAGATTAGGAGCACACTCTTAAAGGGAGTGCTCCTAATCTCAGTTTGTTACCTGTATAAAAAACACCTGTCCACAGAAGCAATCAATCAATCAGATTCCAAACTCTCCACCATGGCCAAGACCAAAGAGCTCTCCAAGGATGTCAGGGACAAGATTGTAGACCTACACAAGGCTGGAATGGGCTACAAGACCATCGCCAAGCAGCTTGGTGAGAAGGTGACAACAGTTGGTGAGATTATTCGCAAATGGAAGAAACACAAAATAACTGTCAATCTCCCTCGGCCTGGGCTCCATGCAAGATCTCACCTCGTGGAGTTGCAATGATCATGAGAACGGTGAGGAATCAGCCCAGAACTACACGGGAGGATCTTGTCAATGATCTCAAGGCAGCTGGGACCATAGTCACCAAGAAAACAATTGGTAACACACTACGCCGTGAAGGACTGAAATCCTGCAGCGCCCGCAAGGTCCCCCTGCTCAAGAAAGCCCATATACAGGGCCGTCTGAAGTTTGCCAATGAACATGTGTGTCTCCTGAGTGGTGCAGTGGTCTAAGGCACTGCATCGCAGTGCTAACTGTGCCACTAGAGATCCTGGTTCGAATCCAGGCTCTGTCGCAGCCGGCCGCGACCGGGAGACTCATGGGCGGCGCACAATTGGCCCAGCGTCGTCCAGGGTAGGGGAGGGAATGGCCGGCAGGGATGTAGCTCAGTTGATAGAGCATGGCGTTTGCAACGCCAGGGTTGTGGGTTCAATTCCCACGGGGGGCCAGTATAAAAAAATATGTATTCACTAACTGTAAGTCGCTCTGGATAAGAGCGTCTGCTAAATGACTAAAATGTAAAATGTAAATGTAACATCTGAATGATTCAGAGGAGAACTGGGTGAAAGTGTTGTAGTCAGATGAGACCAAAATCGAGCTCTTTGGCATCAACTCAACTCGCCGTGTTTGGAGGAGGAGGAATGCTGCCTATGACCCCAAGAACACCATCCCCACCCTCAAACATGGAGGTGGAAACATTATGCTTTGGGGGTGTTTTTCTGCTAAGGGGACAGGACAACTTCAAATCTTGGGTGAGAACCTCCTTCTCTCAGCCAGGGCATTGAAAATGGGTCGTGGATGGGTATTCCAGCATGACAATGACCCAAAACACATGGCCAAGGCAACAAAGGAGTGGCTCAAGAAGAAGCACATTAAGGTCCTGGAGTGGCCTAGCCAGTCTCCAGACCTTAATCCCATAGAAAATCTGTGGAGGGAGCTGAAGGTTCGAGTTGCCAAACGTCAGCCTCGAAACCTTAATGACTTGGAGAAGATCTGCAAAGTGGAGTGGGACAAAATCCCTCCTGAGATGTGTGCAAACCTGATGGCCAACTACAAGAAATGTCTGACCTCTGTGATTGCCAACAAGGGTTTTGCCACCAAGTACTAAGTCATGTTTTGCAGAGGGGTCAAATACTTATTTCCCTCATTAAAATGCAAATCAATTTATAATATTTTTTACATGCATTTTTCTGTATTTTTTTGTTGTTATTCTGTCTCTCCCTGTTCAAATAAACCTACCATTAAAATTATAGACTGATCATGTCTTTGTCAGTGGGCAAACGTACAAAATCAGCAGGGGATCAAATACTTTTTTCCCTCACTGTATATGGGTATAGTACAGTGCTTAGCAGAGGGCTCTGAACAAGAGTGGGTGCTCAATACCTGGGGTGATGCGAGAGTGCCCTGCCGGCCACTTCCTGACCGAAAAGAGCGCTGACGACAACGTGTGGTGGAATGTCCCAGTGCCATCCGAGTGGCACTGGCGCGGTCGTCCTCCGCTCTCTCGGTGCGCGGTACTACCCAGCTCCATGAGCTCTGGATCCGCGTCGGTCGGGGCGGGAACGGGCAGACCTCCTCCAGGATGTCCTCTGGTTGCCAGCAGGTTATCCAGACGAATGGCCATGTCCACCAGTTCGGGAAAAGACAAACTAGTGTCACGGCAGGCTAGCTCCCGTCGGACGTCCTCCCGTAGATGGCACCGGAACTGGTTGATCAGGGCCCGCTCGTTCCACCCGGACCCTGCTGCCAGCGTTAACTCCTGTACTGTCCTCGTCCCCTGCCTCAAGTGGACCAGCTGCTCACCCGCCTCTCGACACTCGGGTCCGAAATAGGCGGGCGAACTCCCTTTAGTCCTCCAACGCGGCTCCTCCATCTCTCAAAACCGCGTTGGCCCACTCCAGTGCTTTCCCCGAGAGGCAGGAAATTAGGACGGACACCTGCTCTCGATCTGATGGCGTCCCATCGAACGCCCGAGGTCGGGATATCTGGATCGCTCCGGGTGCTGTGATGTAGGTTGGCCAGCTGGTCTCGATATATCGGTTCCTCTTCTCTCCAGGCGTTTGACGACCTGAAGAACCCGATCCATCGCTTCCCCCAAGCTGGCCAGCATCGTGGAATGCTCCTGGACCCTTGCCACGATTCCAGGTGTGCGCTCTTCTCCCGCTGACTCCATAGCTGGTGAGTGATTCTGTGATGAGGTGTGAATGACGGAGTCAGGTGCAGGAGGTAAAACACCGAAATCAAGAGTCTACTCAGTGTACAATAATGTAGCGCATATAGCGACAGAACGAAACTAGCACAAGGGAAAATCAACCTTGGCTGCATACAAGTAAAGTGTAGCTCAACCGAGCTACTCACTCTCACAACGAACAATCACTCACAAAGGACAGGGGGGCAGAGGGAACACTTATACACAGACTAATGAGGGAATGAGTACCTGGTGTGTGTGATTGACAAGACAAGACAAGACAAATGGAGTGATGATAAATGGAGCGGTAGTGGCTAGTAAGCCGGTGACGACGAACGCCGAAATCTGCCCGAGCAAGGAGGAGGGGCAGCCTCGGCTGAATTCGTGACAAATTAGGCCTAATAAATAACAAAACATGGCTGTCTATGAACACCAGAGCAGGCCGGTCATGGCTAGAAGGGACCCAGCTTGTCAAATTAATGACAGATTTTACTTTTCGTAGCAGGTTAAGAGAACCTAAGCAGCAGGTTAGGATAATTACCGTAGCAGTTTAGGAGAATTAGGTTAAGGTTAGGAAAAGGGTTAGCTAAAATAACATTTGATGTCAATTTGACAAAAGATTTTAGCCATGACCGAGCCGGTCCCCCCCCACTCCCGATTCCAGCTGCAATTCAGCACCACAGCAGTGGAAAGAGGACACTCTAGGCAGACAATCAAATTTGAGAGAAAGCTTGTTTTACAATGCTCCCAGAATGCAAATTACACCATTTTTTTATGGGCCTAATAATAGATGTCATTTAAACTGTAAAAATGTATTACCTTTTAATGTGGCATGAACACAACCAGTCATGATATTTTCACCTGATTGTCAAACAAATCACTTCAAAAAGTAGGCGTGTTCGTCCAATAATTTCAGCACTCAAACTGCATGTATACTCGCACCATTTGATGAATGGAAATATACATCTGTTACAAAACACCAAAAAGTATGCCTAATGACATTTAGCGATTGCCATTGATTTGGCCTACATTAATTGATGCGTCTTGCTGACAAATTGACCTTTAAATGGTGCTGAAACTGTCCCGAGAAAAACGGAATGGTCACCCTAAACACACATGGTCAACTTACTAGACTAGGCTACGATGTGTATTACCATGAATTAGGCTTGGGCGGTTAACCGTATATTCCGTTTACTGGGGTATTTGGAAATAGCCATGGGATGGTTTTTCAATACCGCCAATGCCGTTAAAACTATTTATTTGAAGTTTATTTTTTATACATTTGAATGTTTGTAGCTACTTTTTAAGTAAATACCTGCAATACATTAGTCAATTAATTTTACATTATGAAGCTTACTGGTAGTCCCCCGTCACATGTTTGTTTACAAGCACACAACTATGAGACCGGAGCCTTGTGAGTCACTCACTGTTGTGCAGCACACACCAGGTGATATAATTACAGTATGGAATTCACAACTAAATGTTTGCCAGCTAGATATCTTATAACTATTAATTTAACTGTCTAAAATGTGCTAAATGCTGTGCAGTTGTGCATTTGGTTTGATAACTTAGCTAGTAGCTAGTTGTATAGCTAAGTGGTTAGCTTCTTGCAATCAAGCTCCTCTTGGTAACAGCAGAGATTCCCCGCCTGGATCTAATATTTGTTTTGTGCGTGCAGCAAACTGAGTAGCGTTTTTTTGTTACTTCTTTACCTTTATGAGCTGGGATGTCTACAAAATTATACAACATTTGCATGCGTTCGTTAGCATTTAGCTAGGATTCACTATGGGATTTTACATGTACTTGTTAGCATTGCTAACCTTCGGATGGAAAATAACCCCTTGTGTTTAGTGCCGGTATTACCAAAATATATATATATACAGTGGGGAAAAAAAGTATTTAGTCAGCCACCAATTGTGCAAGTTCTCCCACTTAAAAAGATGAGAGAGGCCTGTAATTTTCATCATAGGTACACGTCAACTATGACAGACAAATTGAGAAAAAAAATTCCAGAAAATCACATTGTAGGATTTTTTATGAATTTATTTGCAAATTATGGTGGAAAATAAGTATTTGGTCACCTACAAACAAGCAAGATTTCTGGCTCTCACAGACCTGTAACTTCTTCTTTAAGAGGCTCCTCTGTCCTCCACTCGTTACCTGTATTAATGGCACCTGTTTGAACTTGTTATCCGTATAAAAGACACCTGTCCACAACCTCAAACAGTCACACTCCAAACTCCACTATGGCCAAGACCAAAGAGCTGTCAAAGGACACCAGAAACAAAATTGTAGACCTGCACCAGGCTGGGAAGACTGAATCTGCAATAGGTAAGCAGCTTGGTTTGAAGAAATCAACTCTGGGAGCAATTATTAGGAAATGGAAGACATACAAGACCACTGATAATCTCCCTCGATCTGGGGCTCCACGCAAGAGCTCACCCTGTGGGGTCAAAATGATCACAAGAACGGTGAGCAAAAATCCCAGAACTACATGGGGGGGACCTAGTGAATGACCTGCAGAGAGCTGGGACCAAAGTAACAAAGCCTACCATCAGTAACACACTACGCCGCCAGGGACTCAAATCCTGCAGTCCCCCTGCTTAAGTCAGTACATATCCAGGCCCGTCTGAAGTTTGCTAGAGTGCCTTTGGATGATCCAGAAGAGGATTGGGAGAATGTCATATGGTCAGATGAAACCAAAATAGAACTTTTTGGTAAAAACTCAACTCGTCGTGTTTGGAGGACAAAGAATGCTGAGTTGCATCCAAAGAACACCATACCTACTGTGAAGCATGGGGGTGGAAACATCATGCTTTGGGGCTGTTTTTCTGCAAAGGGACCAGGACGACTGATCCGTGTAAAGGAAAGAATGAATGGGGCCATGTATCGTGAGATTTAGAGTGAAAACCTCCTTCCATCAGCAAGGGCATTGAAGATGAAACGTGGCTGGGTCTTTCAGCATGACAATGATCCCAAACACACCGCCCGGGCAACGAAGGAGTGGCTTCGTAAGAAGCATTTCAAGGTCCTGGAGTGGCCTAGCCAGTCTCCAGATCTCAACCCCATAGAAAATCTTTGGAGGGAGTTGAAAGTCCGTGTTGCCCAGCGACAGCCCCAAAACATCAC